>NW_005369552.1:932006-935126 GCF_000412655.1 Myotis brandtii | reverse complement strand
TCTCCCTCATGTTCTTGAAAGCATTCCTGCACAATACGAGCACCGTGGCATGGCGCATTGTCTTGTTGGAAGAAGTCATCTCCATTGGGATACACCATCAACATGATAGGATGAACCTGATCAGCAACGATACTTATACTTAGGTATGTTGTGCTATTCAGACGTTATTCCACACGAATTAAAGGGCCCAAATCATGCCAGGAAAACATGCCCCAAACCATAACACTGCCCCCACCAACTTGAAGGGCTGTACTCATGCATGTGGGGTGCATGATTTCATGCTGTTTCCACCAAATTCTCACTCTGCCATCTGCATGATGCAACTGGAAACGTGATTCATCGGACCACATGACTTTTTTCCAATGCTCGACTGTCCAATCCTTGTGTTCCTGTGCGAGTTGGAGACGTTTTATCTTGGTAACTGCAGACAGCAAAGGTGTTCAAACAGGCCTTCGGCATCCATATCCCATACAATGCAGTGTACAGCTATTTTGCCTACACACGTCACGTGGTCATAATAATCTGGCCACTCTGTGTGTGTGTGTGTGTCTATCTCCCATGTTCAAAGGCTTTTAAATAGCGCTGTTTACCCATATCTTCAGAAAAAAATCACTTCTACTGTCGTGGTAAACAACCTGCTTCCATATTTATAATGGTCTGGCCCTCTAGCAACTTCAGCACGAAATTATAGCTAATTTGCCTACAAAAGTCAGGTGGTCATAATAATCTGGCCACTCAGTGTATATTAGTGATATACACTCCTTGGCTAGGAAATATAGAAAAGAAAAATTAAATAGAGTTCATATAAAAAGGAGTTGAACCTATGTTTCACCATCTCCTATCCCTAGTATCTGAACTACCTAAAAATATACACTAAATAGATACGTCATGGCTTAAAATAAAATTTCAGCTACTAACATTAAATAGAAAAGATTTTGTAAGATAATTAGTTAAGTCATATTTTAGCTACTACCATACTAAAATAGAAGCCATTCAAAAGGTTTACTTAAGTATTAGAAGTATATGAAACAAACCTTCTTTCTTAGTAACAAACTTTTAGATCAATCCCGAAGAGTATCATCTACACTATGATTTGGCATATATATTACAAAAATTGCTGCTTTTAATTCTGACAGCTTAAAAACCATTCATAGCCTTTGTCCCAGAAATTCTAGTTCTGGAAACAATCCTAAAGAAATAGTCTTAAATCCTGAAAGATATTTATAGTGAAAATGAACACACACACACACAGTATGCTGCTTTTAAAACAGTAATACAACGATTCAATTTTTAATGAACAAAGTAAGTTTTAAAAAACTGAATGGCAATATGAAGGTTAGAGTGTCAGTCAACAAAGTCTATTAAAGTGGTAAGATTGGTTTTAGGGGAAAACAGCTGATAATAAGTGATGCTCTATGATATGCAATAAATTTTTCCCCATGATATAGTTATTTGATTCATATAGGAAATAAAGAAAATTTGCTTGAATACTTAATAACTTTCCCTAAAATAAAATCAATTTAAGTGTACATTTTAAATAACCTTGAGCATAAGTTTTCAGAAATATTAACATTATCATCATCTTTATTGCCTTATAATAAAAGAATACAGCAGGTCTTAAAACATAGTTTTGTTCAATATCGTTTCATTACTGTTGATGAGATGCTGTAGGAACCCTGTTTATATCAATTAGAGCAGGGTAAAACTGGTTTCATTATATGCATTTTAGCTTAAAGACACAGAACATATCAATGATGTTAAGCGAGAACTTACTGTATATAAATTCTAAAATCTTACATTTAGAAATCCTTTGTCAATATTTTTGCTTTATGATAATCACCCCATTGAGTCACTCTTAAACTCTTTTTAAAGATTAAGAATCAACTTATCAGAACCAAGATGGCGGCATAGGTAAACACCTGTACTTGCTGCCTCCCACAACCACATCAAAATTACAACTAAAAGACAGAACTATCATCCAAAACCGCAGGAAAGCTGGCTGAGTGGAAGTTCTACAACTAGAGGTAAAGAAGAAAGCGTATTGAGATTGATAGGAGGTGCGGAGGCACAGAACAGGCTGGCACGTGGGTGCGCTGCTTTTTCAATTGGGAGGGAGGTACAAGCTCCCACTTGCTCTGAACTCCAGTTCCAGATAAGACTATGGGGGACCCAGGCACATACAGGGACAAACTGGACTGTCTGGCATCGGGACAGGAACAGAAGGGCTTTGCTTTCAGATGGAGGTGCTCACAGCTGTCATCGTTCCTACACTGGGACCTCTCCAGTGCAGGGCTCACTGGCAGCCACTGCTGTGTGCTCCGCCCAGAAGATTCCCTGAGACCCCGCCCCACCCAATTTACAACCCCACCCAAGTTGTGCAGAGCGCAGCTTTTACATATGAATGGTCTGTCCTTTCTCAGCCTAAAACCTGTCAAACAGGCAGCAGCAGCCTGCCATGTTACACAGCTGGGCCTCATCTGGGCACTTCCAAATCCGATACAAAGAGGAGGAATCTGCAGATCTCTCTGTAGCTCCTGCTGGGTGGCCCCAAGCAGTGGCTGAACTTGCACCTCCTTGGAGATCCAAGAGCCAGTGTACCCAGTGGTCAGAGTGAGACCATACCAGATTACAACTCTTCACACTCATAAGTGACACACTCAAGGGACAGACTCAATGAGCATCAAAGCCTCACTGAAGCAAGTCCTGCCCCATAAGGGTGTCTCCTGCACAGCAGCTCTTCCATTGCAGACACAGCTAATCCTCACAGCCAATTGGCCTGGAGGTCAATTCCTCCCAGTGATACCAACAGCAATCAAGGCTTAACTACAAGACTGTGCACACAGCCCACAGAGGGGTGCACCAAGAGTGTCCACCTCAGGTGACTGGGGAGGCTGAGCCACTGGGCCCTATAGGACACCTACCACTCAAGGCCACTCTATCAACTCAAGTAGACTTAGCAGCTACCGAATACATAGAAATAAACACAGGAAAGCAGCCAAAATGCGAAGACAAAGAAACATGTCACAAATGAAAGAAATGGATGAAAGCAAAATACTGGATATAGAGTTCAAAACCACAGTTATAAGGTTACTCAAGAATCTTCTAGAAACCTCCAAGGAA
>NW_005369552.1:925452-931820 GCF_000412655.1 Myotis brandtii | reverse complement strand
AAAAAGAACCAGTCAGAAATTAAGCATACACTGACTGAAATAAATAATAATATACAGTGATTCAACAGTAGACTAGAGGATCGCAAGAATCAAGTCAAATATTTGAAATACGAGGAAGCAAAAAACACCCAACCAGAAGAGCAAAAAGAAAAAAATATCCAAAAATATGAAGGAGCCCCTGGGACAAATTCAAGCGTACCAACATCCAAATTATGGGGGTGCCAGAAAAAGAGAGCGAGCAAGATATTAAAAACCTATTTGAAGAAATAATGGCAGAAAACTTCCCCTACCTGGTGAAAGAAATAGACTTACAAGTCCAGGAAGCGCAGAGAACCCCAAACAAGAGGAATCCAAAGAGGACCACACCAAGACATATCATAATTAAAATGCCAAGGGCAAAAGACAAAGAGAGAATCTTAAAAGCAGCAAGAGAAAAAGTTAGTTACCTACAAGGGAGTACCCATATGACTGTTAGCTGATTTCTCAACAGAAACTATGCAGGTCAGAAGGGAGTGGCAAGAAATATTCAAAGTGATGAAGAGCTAGAACCTACACCAAGATTACTCTACCCAGCAAAGCAACCATTTAGAATTGAAGGTCAGATAAAGAGCTTCACAGGCAGTCCTCGGGTTACGTCGGACTCGATGTACATCGTTTCGTGGTAATGTCGCCATCCCCCATTTATTAAACAAAAAAACGTTCCGTCATTTCGATGTATGTACATATGTGCTTTATGTTTTTTATTATTTATTTACCACAAGTAAAGGTCAGGAATTGTTATCTTTCTTTTAAATTCTTTTTACTGTTTCACTTCATTACTGCTGTGTCTGTGCTCCATGTGAGTGACGTAGGTGCTTATGTAGGTGGGTTCCCAACTTACGGTGAAAATCCCATAGAAATAAACACAGGAAAGCAGCCAAAATGCAAAGACAAAGAAACATGTCACAAATGTTTCTTTCGCGCCGTAGGAACAGATCACTGATGTAACCTGAGGACCTACTATATTATATGAAATGCTGAAGGTTATTCTTTAAGAAGAGGAAGAAGAAGAAAAAGGTAAAGATAAAAAATTATGAACAACAAATACATATCTATAAACAAGTGAATCTAAAAATCTAATGAATAAGAAATCTGATGAACAGAACTGGTGAATGCAACAAGTGAATCTAAAAATCAAGTGAATAAAAAATCTGATGAACAGAATAAACTGGTGAATATAATAGAATCAGGGGCATAGAAAGAAAGTGGACTGACAATTCTCAGGGGCAAAGGGGTGTGGGGGTGCAGGAAGAGACTGGACAAAAATCATACACCTATGGATGAGGACAGTGGGGCGGGGGTAAGGGCAGAGGGTGGGGTGGGAACTGGGTGGAGGGGAGCTATGGGGGGGGAAAAAAGAGGAACATCAGTAATAATCTGAACAATAAAGATTTTTTTAAAAAGATTATAGAAGTTTCAAGTATACAATATTAGAAAAAAGAATCAAGTTATCTACTTAAATTAAAAATAAATAAGAATCTACTGCACTAACAATAGTTTTAAGAAGTGTTTTACAATTAAAAATGTTTAAGCCAGAAGTAAACAACACTTCTCCCCTCTTTTTACACCATTAGACAACTGGGTTCAACATAGCTCAGTGATTTGTTCAATCATATAAACTCAGTGATGAAAGAAATCAAACTAGAATCTAGATCCCTGGAGTGTTAATACAGCCCACTGTAACACTTTCATGCTACTGAATTTAACCAAAACTTAAATCCCCAATAGTCATAGAAAATAATGCCTCTAGAAGAAAAAGAGCATAAAAAGAAAATGTAATTAAAGGCAGAAGAACTGTCAAATTTCAGAACACATAAAAAGACAAAAGAAAGGTTGAACAACCAATTCAAAACATTTATCTGGTAAAGTTTCTGCATTTCTACAATAAGCCTCAAAATTGTACTGTCAGTCCTAAAGCTTCAGGTACTTTGAAAAGAAAGCAGTCCTATGAAGCTATGAATAACTGCTACAGACTAGTGTGATTCAGTAAATCCTTGAATTTAAATACTGAATTAAAATTTAGTGTTTCTGAAGAATCCAAATAATATGGATGTTTGGACTATTTCCTTTATTAAAATTTGTTTTAAATTTATATATCTAACAATAATTTTTCTCCCCCCAAAAGGGATGCATTTTATAATAGACTAGAGGCCCGGTGCATGAAATTCATGCACGGGTAGTGTCCCTAGGCCTGGCCAGCGATCAGGGCCGATTGGGGCCTTCCAGCTGCCAGCCGGGGCCTCCCTTCCCCCGCTGCCAGCTGCCGACTGGGGCCTTCCTTTGTTCAGCGCCACCCCCTGGTGGTCAGCGCACGTCAAAGTGAGCAATTGGTCTCCTGGTCCAACTCCCATAGGGGACAATCTGCATATTAGGCTTTCATATATATATATATAGATAGCATGATAGAATCTAGGAGTATAATAAATCTTGATTATGATTTGGTCACTTTTTCACCAACAAGAGGACTAATGGCAAGAGTCCTTCAAGATCTTGTCATCAGGGGGGCGAAAGTCAGTATTTTACTAAATTTTAACTTGGGAACATTTTACCATCCCTTTTAAGCCACAAACAGGTAAGAAAAAGAAACTATAAAAAGTAGACCCAGCCCTAGCCAGTTGGCTCAGTGGATAGAGCATCGGCCTGTGGGTTGAAGGGTCCCAGGTTCAATTTCGGCCAAGAGCACATGCCTGGGTTACAGGCTCGATCCCCAGTAGGGGACATGCAGGAGGCAGCCAATCAATGATTCTCTCTCATCATTATGTTTCTCTCTCTCCCTCTCCTTTCCTCTCTGAAATCAATAACCAATTGTCATTTCCAAGTTGTAATATAGAACATGTTTGATTCTCAACCAATAAAAATATATTTTAAAAAAGGTAGACCCAAATAAAGACATAACTGAGACAATCACCATATAGATGTATTTTAAATGTGGATCTAATCCTCAAACAGATTATAAAATAAAACAAACCATCAACCAAAAAGCAACAAGTTAGGAAGTAGAAGCTAAAATAAAATACCAGCCTTTACTTCTTTGCCCAAAATAATTTGATTATTTAATCAAATTCAGCTTCGCAGATAATTATCAAAACTGGCTAAAATGTTCTTAATCAAAAGTAGCACACTTAAGATCACAATAATCATGCAATTATGAACCTAAAGTTGAACCATATAAAAAAAGCTCCCTTGTCTAAAGTCCAATTTCTGAAACTCTGATGTGAATGATCACTTGTCCCTCTAGCCCAAGCAATAAAAGATATTTAATAAATAAAGTTAAGTATTGGTTAGATAAGATTCCTATTATCCTATATATTTTAAATCAAACTACTTTTCAGATAATTCAAATAAAATTAATATTAACTCTTAAACCACAAAGATATATGTGTTATCATACAGATGTATCTTTGGCCAAAGTATTCCCTATGTCATGCCACATTGTTTTTAAAAGCCTGCAAAAAGACAATCCACGGTATTCCAACACAATTTATTATGGCCTAAGCTATTAGGATAAAAAAAATTTTCTTTCTGTTGCTTAAATCCTTCATGGTTCAGATAAAAAATCCACTTAATTAAACATTCTTATTTTCTCAAAGATAGACTACTAAAAAAAATACTGTAATTTTTGAAAGTAAAAATTGCTAATTATCAAAAGCATATTACAATACTAGTTAGCCATAAGCCAAAATATAAATTATTCACTGATCTAGTAAAATATACCCTAATCAAACTAAGCTCAATTTAACCCCAAAAGTTTCAGGCCACAAATCCAAACTCCCTTTGCAAAGATGAAATAACCCAAATGCCTAAAGGTTGGACTTGAGAGAAAGGTTTACAACCCCGTGTGACAAAGGGGCAACTCTGACTCATAAGTATACTGCAAAATTTCTAGACTGACTTCTCAGAAGCAGACTACTTCTTGCTGACCACAAACAGCAGTAACATCTCTACACTTTAAAGAATTGTTCCATGAAGCATAGTGAGAAAACAAAAACAGAGTCAATAAGAATACTGATGTTAATTGCCAGAACTCATTCCTTCACAAACCCTGTTTTTACAACAGCAACTCCTTATGATTGGGGAGTGAAAAGTTGCTGAACTCAACAACCCCTTCAGTTGAACAAACAGACCCCTCACAGAGCTGTCCAACGCTGCCCAAACTATCCATCCTTTAGTCGAATCAGTCAGTTTCATGAATTGTAGGATATATCTTCAAGTCCAGTGCTGACTCAGAGGGTAGCTTGTTCCCTAGAGAAAACAACCAACAAAAATCAGAACAGCTACTGCTCATAAGTTCTTTCAACACCCAAGTGGAAAAGACAACTTATTGGGTCCAAAAAAAAAAAAGTTAAACTTCGTTTCAACTTTAATAGTAGCCAATAAATTGAAGGCATCTATAAGCCCACGGCAGTTGTTGTTTAAAGCTTTCACTTAGTTAAATGTTAAATAGGTTTAAAAAGCTTACAAGAAAAGCTATCACAAAACCAGAGGGCTTCTCATTCAAGAAAATCTGCAGAGAATATAAATGGAAAGTATTCCAATGGCCAAAGCTGTTATTTTAATTTTTGAAAAGCAGCTTTCCTAAGTGTGCATGTGTGTGGAGTATGAGTGGGGTGTGATTAAATGTCTCCACCCAGAAGTAGTCTACATGTCAACATGCACAGCCTTTGAGCTTGAAGATATATCATAACAAAACAAGGGAAAAGGCTTTTCCATTTCATGAGTTAAGAGTTTTGTCTACAATAATATGTTATTATGGAAATGGGAAGGAAAAACTCAATGAGAGGCAACCAAAATGCTCAAGCAAAACTTTAGAACACTGAAATGTCATTTTGTCTTTTTACATGAATTAAGTTAAAGGGTTTTCATAAAACGAACATGTAACTAAAGACTGCCTCCAGAAAAAATCATGATGGTTACTGGTATAACTTTTCATTTTAAAAATTTTATTAATTCTATTATTTATTTAAGTGTGAAGGAAAATTCTAATCAAAAATTTTTCTGACCCTGGCCGGGTAGCACATTTGGTTAAAGTGTTGTCCTGTTATATCAAAGTTGTGGTTCAATTCCCAGTCAGAGCACATCCAAGAATCAACCAATAAATGCATAAATAAGCGGAACAACTCTCTCTCTCTCCCCTTCTCTCTCTCTAAAACCAATCAATAAATTTTTTTTAAAAAAGACTTGAAATCATGATTTCTCAAAAAAGGTTTTCCTTTTCATTTCCAAGTTGTAATATGGAACATGTTTGATTCTCAACCAAGAATCTCAATGCCTTAGAGGTCAGATTTATGGAAGACAAAACTAGTAATGACTAGATATTGTCTTAAAAAATGCAATCATTTGATAAAGGCATCGGACACTTAGGTAAATTTCTGGGAAGTTTTGGTTCAGTTAGTTTTAAAGTAATTCCTCACTTTCCCAGTCTTTCTCAGAGAAAGGAAAGTTCAGTCTTAATGAGCTAAAACAAAACAGCCTATTGTATATAACACCTGTAATATACTGTCCTTGGGAGAATTCACAAAATAATCACAAATTATTTTCTGCATTTTGTGGTTCAGATGAGGAATATCAGTTGAGAAAAGCTGCAAACCCTCCGTTTCCTTAGCCTGGGTACTAGTTAAGTTCCCTCTCATAGGCCTTCTGTGCCAATGGTTTTCAAATTGTATTAAGCAGAACACTACACTTCCAGAAATGCTTCAGGATCTGCAAATTCTTGATTTGAATTTCTTTTATCTATTTTTTCAATCAATAATAAAATCACAAATGCAGGTCCAAACTAGTATGCATTCATTTTTTAACATACTAGAGATTATCACCAATATACTTGTGTTGAGTTAGGATATTTTCATTAAGTCCTCAGAATAAAGCCTCTCCAGTCACGTGTGTGTGTGTGTGTGTGTGTGTGTGTGTGTGTGTGTGTGTGTGTGTTTTATTAGGAAAGTAGTGACTCTGAAATAATCAACATTTAAATGCACATGTACTCAATAAAAATGAACAAACTGGTACACAACTTATTCGTGTGAATCATGATTTTCATGTTCTATATAACTGAAAATACAGAAAAGGAGGCTGAGAAATATACGACTATTATCCTTTTCCCACCAATGGTAAGCTATTGCATTCAACAAAATACCACCAAGACTTGTTATTCTCACTGAAAAACTTCATAAGTAAATTTAAACCTGACCCTGCAAATGCCAGTTTTATCTGCTTTATATAATTTCAAATCAGGGGATTACACATAGACTTTACAAGAGCTCTGCTGCTTTTTAAAAATGTTTTAAAACCAGTTTTAAGTTCTAAGTTTTGGTATTCCTGGTTCACAGGTCCTC
>NW_005369552.1:905086-925183 GCF_000412655.1 Myotis brandtii | reverse complement strand
TTAATTTCTCTTCTAAGTTCCTGCCCAATCTAA
Source organism: Myotis brandtii (assembly GCF_000412655.1). NCBI lineage: Eukaryota > Metazoa > Chordata > Mammalia > Chiroptera > Vespertilionidae > Myotis > Myotis brandtii. Next base: position 925,150 of record NW_005369552.1, on the reverse strand, counting down.
TTCCCACTTTCTTAGCAATTTTAATTTTTGAAGAAAATTCTACTCTTCTAATATCTCAGAGATGGTGACCACATCACACAAAAGACAGTCTTCAAAAATATTTCTTTGAAAAGATTCATGAAAAAGAAACTCCACATAACGAAAGCAGTGACTAAGAGCCTAAGGCAGAGAAACAGAACTATCCATCTAACTAATGATAGTAATTTAAATTGTCTTGAGGAATAATTGCACACTGGTATCCCCTCTACCTAACAGTACCAACATAGTTTGTTTTAAGAAAAGAAAACAAAGTGCCAGTTGGCTTAAAAACAACAAAAAATCTGCCCTACTCTAACCCCTTCAAGGGAACTCCATGGACTTCCCCACAATCAGCATTGAAGGGTAATGCTTATTCCAGCAGGACCCTGCCCCAGCAGAAACCTGCCCCATAACTAACAGATTTTCTTCACATCTGTTCAGTTTTTACCTAACTCAGACTGAATTACTTTTTTGATTAATCACTTTATCAAAGTGATTGTCAGTTCACTGACTGAGAGAGAACATTTCTATATTATGTTATTAAACTCATTAAAACAAAACGGGGAAAGGGGAACTTCATAGATTCTCAACTGTCTGTGTTTAAAATGTTTAAAGAAATCCTATCCATCCTTTAAAATCCATCTTAAATATTTCCTTTTCCATTATTCTTTCTTTCCTGGATATCCTCATTCAAATATAATAAAATCTCATTTTCCTTCAAATTTTCTGAGATTTTGATCTTTTTTTCCCCCCTGTAGAAGTAAAGGGGGTAGATGTAAAATTTTTAAAAATACAAAGGCCAATGTTCCAAATACAGAGTTTTTGATTTATTAAGTCTCAAATGAGGACAGGGGAAGCTGGAGTTTCAAATTGCCATAGGTGATTCTTATCTGCAATTACATTTGAAAGCTTACTGGAGCCACTGCAGAGATCGGGCACTGAGCTAGGTTCCAGGAATTCAAGAAATAAGATCTAGTCCTGATCTCAAAGTTCATACACAACCATTAAGGCCCACTAATGTGCTTAAACTGTTTCAATTTTAATATTTACTCTAAGTCTCCATGTGTGATCACATAATAATAGATGAAATGATAAAAATGCCTGCAGAAGCATTAACTTTAGTGGAAGAAATAAATATGTATAAAACATCCAGATAAAATTTTTAAAAACATGATACTCAAAATACTACAGAAGCACAGAGATGGGAGATATTAATTCTCAAAAAGAATATGTGTTTTACAAGAGAGTAGTTCCTCTATGAGATAAAGTAAAAGGGACTAAGCTTATTTAATCAGAAAAGAAAGCTGGTAGTCTTTTAATAGTACTCTTTAATTATTTTAATTCTAAAAAATATGTACTGAGCATCTAGACATGGTTCCTGCCACAAGGGAGGTTATATTCCAACTAGAGGCCTGGTGCACATATTCGTGCACATTGAAAGGAAATTAATTAGAAGGTGGCTGGCAGGGTGGGACTGGGCGAGACAGGCCGGACACGCCCTGGAGCCAACCTTCTGCGGTCCCTCCCCAGCCACGTCTTCCCCCTGGTGGTCAGTGCATGTCATAGCTACCGGCCAGTCAGCCAGTCAGCCTGTCGCTTAGCCTTTTATATATATACTAGAGGCCCGGTGCACAAAAATTCAGCCTGGATGAGGGGATGATGGCTGTTTGCAGCTGGTCACACCCCCTTCAGGGTGGGGGTCCCCACTGGGGTGCCTGGCCAGCCTGGATGAGGGGATGATGGCTGTTTGCAGCTGGTCACACCCCCTTCAGGGTGGGGGTCCCCACTGGGGTGCCTGGCCAGCCTGGATGAGGGGATGATGGCTGTTTGCAGCTGGTCACACCCCCTTCAGGGTGGGGGTCCCCACTGGGGTGCCTGGCCAGCCTGGATGAGGGGATGATGGCTGTTTGCAGCTGGTCACACCCCCTTCAGGGTGGGGGTCCCCACTGGGGTGCCTGGCCAGCCTGGATGAGGGGATGATGGCTGTTTGCAGCTGGTCACACCCCCTTCAGGGTGGGGGTCCCCACTGGGGTGCCTGGCCAGCCTGGATGAGGGGATGATGGCTGTTTGCAGCTGGTCACACCCCCTTCAGGGTGGGGGTCCCCACTGGGGTGCCTGGCCAGCCTGGATGAGGGGATGATGGCTGTTTGCAGCTGGTCACACCCCCTTCAGGGTGGGGGTCCCCACTGGGGTGCCTGGCCAGCCTGGATGAGGGGATGATGGCTGTTTGCAGCTGGTCACACCCCCTTCAGGGTGGGGGTCCCCACTGGGGTGCCTGGCCAGCCTGGATGAGGGGATGATGGCTGTTTGCAGCTGGTCACACCCCCTTCAGGGTGGGGGTCCCCACTGGGGTGCCTGGCCAGCCTGGATGAGGGGATGATGGCTGTTTGCAGCTGGTCACACCCCCTTCAGGGTGGGGGTCCCCACTGGGGTGCCTGGCCAGCCTGGATGAGGGGATGATTGCTGTTTGCCGCTGGTCACACCCCCTTCAGGGTGGGGGTCCCCACTGGGGTGCCTGGCCAGCCTGGATGAGGGGATGATGGCTGTTTGCAGCTGGTCACACCCCCTTCAGGGTGGGGGTCCCCACTGGGGTGCCTGGCCAGTCTGGGTGAGGGGCTGAGGGCTGCTTTCAGGCTGGCGGTTGTTGACTGAAGCTCCCAACCGCTCCTTTTTTTTCTCTTTTTTTTTATTTTATTCTGGGCCAGCTTTAGCTCTGGCTCTAGCTCTGAGGCTTCGTATCTGGTTTGTTTGCCATTCTATAATCGAAACAATGTATAACTTCAGCTCTGAGATCCCGGCAGGCTGAAAGCTGGTTTCTGGGCTTTTGTTTAGCTTCTACATTTGCAACATAGTACATAGTTGCTTAGAGTTGCAACTCAGAGGCCGGCAAGTTAGGCGGGGAACGTTGGCGTCTGCAGTCACTGGAGCAAGTGAGCCTCCCTGCTTGCTTCCAGCTGCCTGGCTGCCGGCCGCCATCTTGGCTGACAGTTAATTTGCATAAGGATATGCTGATTAGCCAATGGGAAAGGTAGCGGTCGTACGCCAATTACCATGTTTCTCTTTTATTAGTGTAGATAGATGGGAGTGAGGACGACCACTCATTCTAATTTAAACAAAACAACAAAAACACCCAGCAAAATGGAATAAATTCCCAAAGGAAATAAAAAGGATAACATGATAGAAACTAATGGGAGAAAATTTCCTTTACACTGGTCAAAGGCCTTTCTTTGTAAGTGACATTTCAGCTGACACCTAAGAAATGGGAAGGAACCAACCAAAGAAAGAACAGTATAGGCAAAAAACATGAGCCAGAAAGGAGCCTGACATATTTGGGGAAGACCAGTATGGCTATAACAGAATACACAATGGAAAGAGTGAATGGGTGAGAATGGAGAGGTATATCAGAAGCAGACTACCTAAGGGGCTTGGGTTTTTATTCCAATGACAATAGAAAGCCATGATCTGATTTATATTTAAGGTTACTTTTGCTTTTATACGGAAAATGAACTGCACTGCACGAATAGACCAATTAGGCTGTTTAGACAATACACAAAAGAGGCGATGATGGCTTGGTCTAGGATGGAGGCTGTACATCCTAGAGATATAATATGAAGGTTGAATTGACAGGATTATTCATAGACTACCTCTGTGAAGAATAAAGGAAAGAGAGCAAAGATGAGTCTTGTTTCTTGTTCAAACATCTTTCAGAGGGTGATGATAGATTTACTCAACTTCATAAAGTTGAAAGCCCAGACAAGAAAAAGCCTTAACTCAGCAAATGGAATGATGAATTAGAAGAGTAATTATCAAATTCTAAAATGAACTGAGGTACCAAGGGGAAGTCTTGTAAGATAATTAGGAGATTTTCATATGTCTTAGCTAGCTTAAGAGGGAACTAAAGGTGGGAAAGAAATTCAGCCGTTTAGAATCCTTGCTACCTATAACTGTTTTAAAACATAGAAATTATACATCCACATGCACATGGACAATAGCTCCATAATAATAAAATACTCCAAAAATTAAAAAAAAAATTAAGGCTATGTCAGTATTTTCTTTTAATTACAAAAGAATTAAAAGTATCTGAGATAAGAAGTCCTGCTCTATCTCATTATAACAAGACTAGTGTTTCTCTACTTAGCCCCAAACCTCTTAACGCTCTGGTTCTTAACCAGAAATGAAGATCAGAATTACCAGACAGACTGTCTAAAATTAGGCATCTGCAGAACTGGAGGAAAAGGAAGGAAAGATCTAGGTAAGAAACTGGAATGGCAAGATTAGAATTGATCCTGGTCAGGAATAGCATATATCTTATTTTTTAAAATAGGTTTTTATTGATATTTTAGAGAGAGGAGAAGGGAAAGGGAGAGATAGAAACATCAATGAGAGAGAAACATCAACATCTATCAGGTGCCTCTTGCATGCCCCTACTAGTGATCAAGCCCACAACCCAGGCATGTGCCCTGATCAGGAATCGAACTGGCTACCTCCTGGTGGTATGGATCAATGCTCAACCACTGAGTCACATTGGCCAGGTAAGCATATGCATATCTTGTAAAAGCACCCTAGGAAATGATGCACATCCTTAGTTAATCTTTAAAAGATTAACATTGAACCAGGCTAATTCACACAATTTTAATTAGTAGCTTCTTCTAGTATTAATGGTTAAAGCCATGAGATAAATCCATTATAATCAGAAATATTTCATGAATATAAGCAACTTTACTTGTCTTATTGTTTATTAGTGTTAAAAGTCAAAATTGTTCAAGTGGCAAAATAAAAGGATTACTTTACACAATTATATTTAAAAGAGACCTTCCTTTTTTGAAGGGGATTAGAGAGTAGTCATGTTCCCCACTGATTTCAGTTTAAATATAGTATTACTTTATGATAAAAACAAGTCTAAAAATGTGCTTAAAAGTTTCTCTAAGTAATTTCCCCATGGGTAATTAATGTTATTTTCTGTGATTATAAGTACATACAAAATTACCTCTAAGAGTTAAGTATGAGAAACAAAACCCCTCAATAAATGTAAACTTCTCAAATTTAAAAAAACTGGAGAAGGCCCTGGCCGGAGTTGCTCGCTGGTTAGAGCAACTGCCCACGCACCAAAGTGTCACGGTTCCATTCCCAGTCAAGGGCATATACCTGGATTGCAGGTTTGATCCCTAACCCCGGTAAGGGCACGTGCAGGAGGCAACCAATTGATGTGTCTCTCTCACATCAATGTTCCTCTCTCTCTTTCTGTCTCTCCCTCTTCCTCACTCCCTTCCACTCTTTCTAAAAAAATCAATGGAAAAAATTTCCTCAGGTGAGGATTAACATACATACATACATATATATAAAAGATTAAAAAAACTGGAGATGCATTAATATTTATTTCACCAAGTCATTTTGTTTAATGCAACAAAACTAAAAACTTCTCTGGAAATAAATTAGTTTTCATTAGATAAAAATTTTAAATTAAAATATAATCTTTTTATACAAATAAAGATTAAAACCTTAGAGCTCGCCTGGCCAGTGGTCTCAATTGTTGAACACTGACCTATGAACCAGGTCACTGTTCAGACACATGGGCTTGATCCCCAGTAGGGGGCATGCAGGAAGCAGCCAACTGATGATTCTCTCTCATGGATGTTTCTATCCCTTTTTCCTTCCTTCCTCTCTCCGAATCAATAAAAACATATTTAAAAAAAAAAAAAAACTCAGAGCTCTCTCATCAGGAAAATTAAGTAGATGAGAAAAACTAGAACCCTGATTTTTGCCTATGACATCCTGAGATAGCCCTAAATCTTCCTTAAGAAAGAGATCAACCAAGAACGTGTATGCATATATGCATAACCCATGGACACAGACAATAGGGTGGTGAAGGCCTAGGGTGGGGGTGGGGGCGGGCTAGAAGGGGTTAATGAGGGATATAATGGGACATATGTAATACTTTCAACAATAAAGATTTATAATTAAAAACTAAAAAAAAGAAATATATAAAATATTCACACACAAAATTAGTTCACAGCATTAAAAAATGCACACAAACCACACAACATACTTTTCTTTCAAAAGAAAAAAATGTCACGCCCTGACCAGTTTGGCTCAGTGGCTAGAGCGTCGGCCTGTGGACTAAAGAGTCCCAGGTTCGATTCCGGTCAAGTGCATGTATCTTGGTTGCGGGCACATCCCCAGTAGGGGGTGTGCAGGAGGCAGCTGATCGATGTTTCTCTCTCATCGATGTTTCTAACTCTCTATCCCTCTCCCTTCCTCTCTGTAAAAAATCAATAAAATATATATTTTTAAAAAGTCACAACTGCAAAAACCTGTCATAATTTCCAAAATTTTAAGAAACAATGCAATTGAGCAAATCACAAAATCCCTGCTTCTCTATAGAAGAGCTTAAAATGCATAAATGATTTAAAAATTTTTAAAATGCTGTGTGAAGTAACTAGTAAGGTGAATAAAATGGAATATAAGTAATTAACATTCAAGATTCTAGAGAACTGTATATCAAACAAGAAAAATCTATACTATTTATATTCATAACGTTTTAAGGTTAATTTTCATCACAAATAAAGTATTCTTTTTCATTATTTTAAGAAACATAAAGAACTAGCATTGTTTTTACTTTTAGGAAAATATAAAGAAAAGGTATGAAATGCTCAACTACTAAATTAACATCTCAATTATAAAATTTATCTGATTAAAAGTACAAATATTTTCTCTCTTCATTACATTACACAATAAAAATGACAGGTTTCAATACGCTCCAAAAAGCTTTCTGTATTTACTTTGGTTTTATACATGTAAATAATCTTTACTAAAAGCCATGTGGATCTGGCCAGAATAAATGCAATTCAGTTTCCATTTCTGGTTTTCCCCTCAATATCTAGAGAATTTCAGCAACTGATGTATATAATCATACTTCATTTTGGCTGACTATCAGTGATAAAAGGTGTTCGGACTACCTGGATATTAGAAATATTGTAAGCATTAATAAAACCATTAAAACCCTAAAACTTCCTCACAAAATTTATTGAATCTCATTGACCGAATTTAGGCAAATACTTTTTCATATTATGAATATAAAGTGAGCTTTATCAACCACATACTCTTTAGTAACATTTGATAGGGACCAGAGCCTGTACAACTATTCTGCCTTCCATGTCTACACACAGTAACTTCAGCCTTACTCTATCAATAGCCTTCTTTCCATATGAGTTTTCATTAAATAATTCAACAAATATTATTAGAATATTGACCGTGTGTGAACTACAGTGCCTAAACCCCTAAAAATGTAAGCTGTCCACATTTTTTAAAAAACATCATGAAACTTTTAGGGTTTGAATTACAATTTTAAGAACTATACCCTCTGGCCTTTATAGTAGGTAACTTACTTTGATCACTATAATATTTGAAGAAACAGAATACTGACCTGCTTGCCACCAAACTTGGACAAATGATTTGAAATGAGATCTTCCCTAGCATCTGCAATGATGGCAATCTTATAAATCATAACACTTAGGTTATTTAAAATTAAAGGTCAAAACAAATGGGAAGAGAACAGATGTAAGCTACCAAACTCTTTTGGACCAAAAGAACCATTTTTTCTCCTCAAGTGATAGTGAATGTTTGAGTAAATGGTATCCTTCATTCATAATGATAAATTATGTTGTGTTGTTTATAAACCAGAAACTTACTCTAAGACAAGTGTGGCTGATTATAAAAAATTATATTGAGCCCTAGCTGATTTGGCTCAGTGGATAGAGCATCAACCTGTGGACTGAAGGATCCCAAGATCAATTCTAGTCAAGGGCACATGCCCAGGTTGCGGGCTCAATCCCCTGTAGGGGGCGTGCAGGAGGCAGCCAATCCACAATTCTCTCTCATCACTGATGTTTCTATTTCTCTCTCCCTCTCCCTTCCTCTCTGAAATCAATAAAAATATATTTTAAAAAATTATATTCACACAAAATAAGATTAATATTAATCAACACTATAGTTTTAACTTCGAATTTCTACATAAAAATTTCAAAGCATACATATTGAAATGTAATGTGCAAATAAGATAACTGACTACCTTAGTTTAAACACCCAAGATACTTATGCTATTCATTTTTCAGGTTTTCTGAAAATTTTATTAGACATACTAAAATAATTAATTTACACTATTTTTGTCCCATTAACATTACTAAAGTAAAATAAATTCCTGTTGCCCAGTTCTATTGAAACTGTATTTGTACCCAGCATGGCTCAGTGGTTGAACGTCGATTTATGAATCAGAAGGTCACAGTTCAATTCCTGGTCAGGGCACATGCCCAGGTTTCGGCTTGATCCCCAGTAGGGGGTGTGCAGGCGGCAGACGATCAATGATTCTCTCTCATCATTGATGTTTCTATTTCTCTCTCCCTCTCCCTTCCTCTCTGAAATCAATAAAAATGTAGTTTTAAAAAACAGAAAAAGAAAAAGGAGGAGAGAAGATAGCATAGAGCACCTAGTAGAGCAGTGGATCTCAGAAAGGCATCCCAAGAAAAATAATCTAATCAGCATCACTTAACAGATTCAGAGAACAAGAGAAAGGCCTTACCTTCAAAGAGTTATAATCTAATATACTGGGGCAGGAGGACAATGGAAAGGGTAAAAAATTTAAGTAATTACAAATTGCTCTATGAACTCTCATACCTAAAGGATATCAATTGTATTCTGGTTCAATACAATAACCGAGGTACGTAAAGTTGAGTACAGGTCATTAAAAATAACATATTTTGTCTGACACAACAAAATTTTGGAAATCTTTCTTTGAAAAACTGCTTAAAATGTAAAGTTTTGACAAAGCTATAACATGTCTGATATCCAAAAAAGTAAGGTATGATGGAAAGCTTCATTTCTTATGATGCTGGATAAATCAATTATTGTAGCCGCAGATAACAAAAGATGCAAGTAAGATAATGCCCAAAAATGTATATATATAATTCAACTGTTAAAATTTTGCATCCAGAAAAGCCTGGGAAATGTAGCTAAGCCCCTTAAAAAAAAAATGGAAGTTTAGATTTTGGTAGACCATCATCACTGGAGGAGCTTCCAATTTCCAGACTTGTCCATAAAAACTTCCCACTCATCTTCTTCCATGCTTTCCCCCTTCCAGATGACTGGAGAGATACCTAGAAGCCACTTCACCTGGACCCCTAAGTGACTATGTGGAGGAGTGCATCCCAGACAACTGAACACTTGCCTGGACCATTACAAAGCAAGAAATAAATTTCTGTCCTGTGAAGTCATTACATTTTGGATCTATTTGTTTCAACATCACAAACAGTAGGCAATAAGATTATAGTCCATACAAAATTATGGCTTAGACAGCAGTTTGATGACTACAATTAATACTACTATCTTATTCATTTTACTGTTTTCTAAAAAAATACAAAGCCCCACAATGGGACTTTCAGTTACTAGTTTCAATTTATAGGAATATCAATCTAAAATCTGGAAAACCACATCTAAAATATGGGAAGATGTTTATGAAATAATAAGAAAACATCTCACTTCAGACATATCAATATGTAAGAGATTCATGATTAAAAAAAAAATCCCAGAAGTAAACATTATCACCATATAAACATGCAGTCCTCATCTGAATATTCATGGTAGGTTTTACATGTTTGTGTGCACTAGGTCTTAAAAGGGATACATCTCTTAATTCCTCTCCTTTCACTCAGACCCTTCCCACATTCCCTACTCAGGGTAACTGCACATCTGAAAGGCAAAAGGAGTAAGAAAAAAAGATGACTTTCATATATGAATATGACCAAACTGAGAAGAATCAAATTCAAGAAACAGAAGAGGCTGCCACCATTGAGTTTATTCCTACAGAATTAAAAGACGCTTCGTAGACATGTTACACACAGCACAGTACTTTTACTTACACAAACACTGAGTAGCTACAATGCACTAGATACCATTAGTATCAAATGATTAAAGAAAAAAATGATCCCTGGAGCTCTTAAATTATTTGAATAAAAGGAACGAAAAAGACTGACTTCTAACTCTCCACCTCCAGGAAAGAATCAGGAATGTGCTCTCTCTGCCTCTCAGTTAATCCAAAACCACTGTAACACTCTGAGTTACTGCAGACTCTAATCTTATACTATGGAAACAAAACTCCCCTCATCTTCATCTAGGATGCAAAGGCAGCCTTGATAGGATTTCCAATTTACACAGGAAGCCCATATGCCTTTGAAATCCTTTTAAAGTCTAAAACAAAAATCAAACTCTTCTCTTTTTGTTACCTCTCATCACTGTCTTCATTTCTGTCTCCTTTTAGTGTACCTATCTCCTATAGATCAATGTATCACAAAACAAGAGAATTTTAGATTAGAAAGACTTAAAATCATCTCATATTATATTATAGAAATAAAGATGCTAAAACATGGTGGTCAAAAGGTATCCCAAATGCCACAGCTACTTTAGTAGAAAAACTGGTACCATATTCTAAAGGCATTGGAGCCCAATGAAAGTGGCTCAAGAGCAGCAATAACATCGCTGCAGGTGTACACTATTGAACCTAGAGTCAAAAAGAGCCCTAGCCACTCCTATCTAGCCCCTACCCCTTAATTAAGGGACAAGTTAGCCAATATATGAGATTTAAACAGGTAGTCCACAACAGGATCTCTCAAACCTAGCAGAACACATTAACCAAGGATTTCTCAACCAGTAAACAGTACCTACTGGGAACTATTTAAGCCTTACCTGACAGGTCTCCAAGTCAGATGCAGCAGCCACATACCTCTCTGTACCATTAATGTCTTGCCTCAGTTTCTTGAAATTCCCAACTGGGAAAGAAATATAGCCAGCAAGTACTCCCAAGCCAGTTATGACTCTACAGTTCAACTGTTAGTAACCTTCCTTGGGACATCAACATCTATATCCATATACATGCATACACAGAGCAGCCCCCATCTAGGATAAGCTCAACATTACAGGGTAGTGAAAAGGCCCTCCTCTTCACAAAACCTCAAGGGTCCCAGATCTTAACTATAAATTTTTATTTTGTTTTTTAATGTAGAAAGCAATTCCCAATAAGAAAACCTGGACAGGTTTGAGTGATTCTGCTGAATATACCTGAAAAACAAAGTAGTTACAAAAAATGGAAACATGCAATTTAAACATAATACTTACAAATATTTTAACTGTTTTTAAGAATGTTTTAGCACTTCAAAACACAGAGACTCTAGTTCTGATGCAGTTAAACTTTCAACAGGATTGTTTCTGTTCCTTATATGACTATTCATCTCTTGAACATTTGCATTTTCTAGAAGTTCATCAAAGATGTTTACTGAATCATTCAAAATCACTGTACTTGAGAAACCCACCAATTAAAACATTTTTTCCAAAACAGAAAAGAAACTAGTTTGTACAAAGTTAAGAAATGAAAGGATTCCTTTTTCTTAGGAATTTGTAATATACTCAAGAAATCCAGACTGATATTTCAAACAATTAGAACATTTTAATGTTAAACTAACTCTGCTGCTATTATGTGTCAAAATAATTCAGAGAAATCAGCTGAAACTGAAATATCAAAATACTATGATAGAACTACTTGACAGTCCCACAGAATCTGTAGACTTTTGAAAAATAATTATAATCCAGTAGACTTTTGAAAAATAATTAAATCTGTTTAGTTACATCCTATAAAACATGATAATGTTTAAGAATTACATAATTATTTTTACTTTCAGTAATTATACCATTTAGTGAAACATAAAGCAATCTAAAATGATAGCTTAAGAAATTTTTATGCCCTTAGTGATTTTAATGTAGAGACTAAGATACACTTTAAATATGAACTTAGATATTCACCATCTATAAGACTGTTAACAGAGTGTCCTATTTTCCTAATAGTATGTACACTCCTTAGCTGGATATCAGAGTAGTGATACAGTGAGATAGAAAGGCCTGTAGATTTAATTTTATCCACCTAGTGTTCCAGCCATTATGACTTACAACAGTTCATGATTTTTTACCTATACAGTTTGTTAATTTTAGCAATTATTTTTTTAGTCTGTTCTCTCTCTTGTTTTTCAGTCATACAAACAGATCAGTTACATGGACACACACACACAAAAACAACTAACCTAAAAAATAATAATAATTGAAAGGACTATCATGCAGAAATGATTTTTATTTATTCCATTCAATACAAAGAAAAAGAATTAGGACTAGTAGGTAAAAGATAAGAGAGAGTTTAATTCAAATACAATGTAATTTTCTATTTTATTCAAACTATAAAAATGTACACTGGACTGCCATGTACATTCTATAAATGACAAAGCACAAGCTAGATTGTAATCTTTCAAGAATGCCACCTCTAAACTGGCACAAGGCTGAACTATGTAAACCCCAAAGATTCCACCTGGATCAATAACCAATATTAGATTACCACATAAGCCAACTACTATGCAATTGAATTGAATTAAGCCTCCATTGTATTAATCTATGATATGAAATGCTATAGAGCTAATGAATCATAAAACTTTATTTTTTAGTATTGAACTTTAGAGGTAAAAGAAATCTCCTAATCCAAACCTTTCAATAGTACAAATAAATAACTCTATTTTAAGTAATGTATTATATACAGTTTAATACTTCAATATTTTTAAACAAGAATAATGAATATAAATTTTCCCTTTTCACTATACCTTGAACAAGCCAAAAAAACATATTAAGGAATATTAGCCAATTTTACCCATCAATCTGGTACCCTCAGGAATATATAAGAAATGACTCATTATTTCAAAATCTGGATCCAAAAGCATAATAAATGAATACAATTATTTAATAATTTTAAGTTTAGTATAAATAAATGCTTTCCCCCAAATCAATCATCTGAGATTTGCCATAATAATTTACAATAAAGTGTATCAAATGGTCCAAATATCTGTACCATCCTTATCTTGAAAGAACAAAGTCACTTACAGCTCTTTCATTTATAAATCAATGATGGCATTTTCAAGTCCAAGAACTCCCCTCTGCCCCTCACAAGTGTCCACACACAATTAAGCAGAACAAGAGATGCTCAATTTCTGAGTCAAAATTGCACATTAAGCTGCCAGATGATATATCATATACCATCCAGAACTGTATGCTCCTATTACTACCTCTCTTAAACACTTTCAAATAGACTGTGGCTAATTTTGAGGTCATTACAGCACATCAAGACTTAGTTTACTAAGTCTACTACCAAATCAAAACACTATTAGGAAAAATTCTAATTAAGAAAAACTTTCAGCAATTGGTTCTCATGATAAAATTATTTTCATGGCACAAAAAAATTAAAGCATAAACTATTATTTCATATACTTAGTATGATCATATTTTCATTCCTAAAAATCTACTCAAAAACTGTTTGCCTAAAGCAAAGGCTATTAGAAAAATATATCTTTAGACTTATGCGTTACTTTAAAAGTACTCTTACTATAACATGCTCTGGAAATAAACTGAAATAAATTTTGCTAAGTCTGTGTTAAACCAGTGCTTCTTAACTTTTGAACATCAGGATAATATAAGCTGTGACCAGAGAAAAGTGCCCAAGTTAAATGCCATATCACATACTCATATAACAACTACCTTAATAGAAGATATTTAAAATTTTGCTATTGTTCTTAGGTTAAATGTGCATAAAACAAGTAAACTATAAATCCTTGATTTCTTAAACTAAAATAGAATAAAATGGTTGTGTATACAATTCAATGGAAACACAACATGGGCTCCATATTTTTAATACTTCTAAATACTTTTAAGTCTAATTAGCTATAAATAAATTAAAATAACTTTTACTTAAAGTTTCACTTGTTGCATTAAAACTTTTTTTAAAATATGAATCATTTTAAAAGTAATCAAAACAAGTTTTTCAAAAAGAGACTTGATTCGCTCAGGATCTACTATGTTCCCGGAATTGTGCTTTTGTTTCTTACAATTTGAGGAAATTCTGAATCTTAATATCTACTGAACTTTGTTCAAATATGTTTACATTGTGGTCAGGAGATATATTTAAGTATGCATTTTTTCATAGATAATAAAAATGACATTATTCTAGTTTACTTTCAATGTCAAAATATTTATGGCTTAATTTATATATATTTTAGAAAAACAGTAGTTTGATATATTTTCAAGGATAATAATCTGGACTAGAAGTTGAAAAAAAGAAAATGAAACTTTATAACAAAATTATCAATAGGTTATACCTATAGTAGACAAGAAGCACTAATGATAAATTAAATCATCACTAAGGTAAACTTTATGACCTTTTTTATTCTACAATAAAGTAGAAATTTTATAACCTTTCCTAGGCCTTGGAAAAAATAGCATTTGTGGGTAAAAAGTAATGGAAGACATTGGGGTGGGGGTGGGGGGGTAAAATGGTTTCCTGAAAGTCAGTCAGACTTAATTTTTTCTTTGCTCATCTCCAGAGAGTGTTAAGCCATTAACTAAAAGAATTATGAAGAAATAATAAGTGCAAAACAATTCATCATTCCAGTATTTTTGGAAAATGTTTTAGCTTAGTTGATTCTCATTTTAATGAAGAACAATTTTTAAATAACATGTATAAAAATTTTAGGAATGTATTTAATATGATATATTGACTTACTTCCAATGGTTCCAGACAGTAATTACTCTCATGAATAGGAAGTAAAAGGACCATTTTAACATTAAAACTATGTAGAAAAATAAGTAGTTTCTCACCTAATCTAATTTTTAAATTAATTAATTTCATCCCAAATTTAGGTTACAATACCCCCAGGGGCCAATGAGACACCTACCTACACACAATACCTATTAAAACACTTAAATACCACAGCATTATAAATTTTTAAAACTAAACATTTTCAAGATCTAAAATTGTCTTTGACATTTTTAACTCCCCCAATATTTATAAAGCCTAATTTTTAATGGCAAGCTTGAACAAGTCTGATCAAAGATACGAACAAAATGTTAATTTCTGAAACAAGGGAAGATATATTGTTATGCCAAAATAAACTGGTACTTAATTACAAAAGCCAACTAACTGGCATATGGATACCATTATTGTGGGTGCTTTATATACACTGCTCAGAAATCTGGACAATCTCTAAGAAATTTTAGATGTATAGCTGATGTGGAGATTATGCTCATGTACACAATGTGAACACACCTCAATGGAAGAAAAATCATAGTAGCATATTACTTACAAGTAAAACCTTTAGGCTATCAGGAATATTCAATTCTGACACTGCTCTCTAGAGAAGGGAAAATGTTTACAAATTTAACTAAACCTGAGGGTAGAAGAAAAGGTAAGGGGACAAGTGAGGGGAAAGGGGCTGAAAAGAAGAGGGAGATGAGTGGAGAGAAAGAGTGGGAGAGAAAGGTAGGGGAAGGAGGCATTGATAAAACCCTTGGCAGCACAAGGTTATTTAGCCTGAGTACATTTGATATTTTACATGCTAAACCAGATACTCTGTTCCATAAAGTTATCATTACCTTCCCTCATTCTTCCCCAAAAGGTCCTTGATTCCTTATCAGTATAAAAACCAATGATTTCTCTTAATAATTTGGTTAAGCCCTGGAGGCAGTACTAATTCCAGGCTGATCCAGCTAGATAGCTGGGCTTCATTAAGTGTGCATTTATTTCATTCTGTTTCTGTTTTTTGAAACATTCAAGACCAAGTGATGATTGTCCAGTACAGGTTCTAGAAACATAATCTGTGTGGGGAGCTCAAACATTTATTTTACAGACACAAGATAACCTGCTCAGCACTTACGATAAATTCAATATAATTTTGCATACCTTACTTTTCTAAGATACACCGCAGTAGAGATGGGTGATGTTAATTATCTAAGAAATTTTTATTTTTATTATAATAAATGCTTATGTCACGGACTAGAAGGCAAACTTTGAATGAATTATTAAGATAAAACAGAGAACTTCAAAAAAAAATAGAGTTCTCAAAGGGTCACTATGAACCATGCCTCAGAACCCCTAGGGTCACTATGAACCATGCCTCAGAACCCCTAAGTGCATTTGTTCAAATTATTCTATCATTATAGGTAAACTTGAGAGAAAATGACTGAGAAATATTGTTTTGCCTACCTCAGTGACCCCTAATACATTCTTTCCTACTATTTATTTTCTACTATTGTTTATATTACTTTACCCAATTAAAAATTATTATTACAGCCTTGGCCAAGTGGCTCAGCTGGGTGGAACATTGTCCCATACATCAAAAGGTTCCCAGGTTCCATTTCCAGTCACGGCACATACCCAGGCTGCGGCACGTATGGGAGGCAACTGATGGATGTTTCTCTCTCTTTTTTTCTCTCAAATCAATATATTTTTTAAAAAAAGAACACCATATCTTCGAGTAAGGATTAAAAAGAATTACTGTTAGACTTATAATCAAACATCTGAAAGGTAAGAAGTACATCTAAACTTATATTTTGAATTATATAGAATAAGGTATTCTTTAGAAATTTAATACAAAAGGATTGTGAAGCACACATACTCATCAATATTTTATTTCTTATGCTCTTACAGAAGTTTTTGAGTGAAATAGCACTGACTTTTAAAAACGGGAAATACTGAGGTTCAGATAGATATTTTTCCTAAATAACCATTTTCTTCAAGTTTATTTCTGTGCTATTAAACAAGCTTAAATATTCTTTTTTCATATTTAAATTTCACTTTTAATTTTTCAACTCTGTTACTAAAGTCTAGGACATAAAACTTATAATGTGTTCAAATGTGAATCATTCAAGTATACAATTTCAGTTCTGATAAACTAACAGCAAATGGTGCTTACAGATTTAATATCTGGAACTCACTGGAAAGTTACCCAACTTACCTGGTGCTAATCCAGCAGCAGCAGGACTTCCCATGGATGGGTGAGAGAAAACTTGAGAGAAGGCAGACATATTTGACTGGGACACATTACTCAGCCTGGAGGTTGATCCTCCTTTAGGAATAAACTCGCTTGCAGTAGGATTTGGTGTCTATTTAAAAATCAAATATAGTAAGTTAACACACTTTAAGCCCAAAAAAGACATTGAATCTATTAGGCATTATTCCACAGTGTTTTTATTTACTGAGTAGAATATTTTACTGAAAAGATTTACAGTGTTTTTTAGTTTTCATATTTTGGGGTGGTATAAATAAATTCCAAGGGAGTTTTTTAATCAATTTTCTGAACTTTAATTTCATTTGCAGAGTTTAACCTCAGAAACATGCAAAATTTGCCTTTATTCTCAAATATGCATCATTACCAAACTATCCTAAGACATTTTAGAGAACTGGGAGGTTGAGACTACCTCAAAACTGAGCAACAAGTTTCAAATTTAATATCTTTAAACCACTTCTATCAGTATAAAGGTCAAAACTGCCTTTATTCCAAAATTAATCACTTCCTTTACTATAAGCATTTAAGACGTTTTCTCAATAATATGGTACCATATATTTAAGTAACAGAGTAAAGACCAGAAAAACACTTATAAGCAAGGCATACATGGAAAAAAAATCAAAATAGAAGAAAAACGCAATAGAGGCCCCAATGCCTGCAAAGTATCACATGTAACTTACATTATAATAAAAATATTTTACCAGCCCTAACCGGTTTGGCTCAGTGGATAGAGCGTCAGCCTGAGGACTCAAGGGTCCCAGGTTCGATTCCGGTCAAGGGCATGTACCTTGGTTGCAGGCACATCCGCAGTAGGGAGTGTGCAGGAGGCAGCTGATCGATGTTTCTCTCTCATCGATGTTTCTAACTCTATCCCTCTCCCTTCCTCTCTGTGAAAAACCAATAAAATATATTAAAATATATATATTTTGCCATACGATTACATTAAAAAATTTCTTCATCAATGTAGTAAGTCACATTTTATATATTCAAGTGGCATGGTACTTTTGGCTTTAAGAACTACTAAAACAGCTCTGGCTGGGTGGCTCAGTTGGTTGGAGCATCGTCCTGTATACCAAAAGGTTGTGGGTTCAATTCCCGGTCAGGGCACATACCTAGGCTGTGGTTTCAATACCCAGTCGGAGTCAGTACCAGAGGCAAACAATTGATGTTTCCCTCTCACATTGATCTCTCTCTCTCTCTCTCTCTCTCTCTCTCTCTCAAAATCAATAAACACATATCCTCGGGTGAGGATGTAAAAAAAAAAAAGGAACTACTAGAACATGAGACTGTATTTCAAATTCATAAATGGTCTATATTTTTGTCCATGTGAAACAAATGAATATCCTAAATATTTTTCTGAATATTTTATTTTAAATATTTTAATAAATATTTTATTTTATTAAATTGTGGTTTTTTTGCGAATCCTCACCCGAGATATTTTTTCCATTGATTTTTTTTTTAAGAAAGAGTGAAAGGGAGGAAGGGAAGGGGTCAGAGAGAGAAAAAGAGAGAGAAACACAATGATGTGAGAGACACATTGACTGGTTGCCTCCTGCATACACCAACTGGGGTAGGGATGGAACCTGCAACCCAGGTACTCACCCTTGACCATGAACCCGAGAGGACTGACGCTCTAACCACTGAGCACACCAGCCAGTAAATTCAACATGCTTGAGTGTAATAAAGATTCAATGACCATTAACATGAGTGATATCATTTGAATTCAACTTTCAATAGGGTCAACCAAGGAAATAATTCAGTATGTTCATACTTTAGCCCATATTTTATGTATACATATAAACTAAATCTAAATTTGAAAGATAAGTCAACAGGCTACCCTAATTTTAAACTCTAAAACAAATGATATTTCACCAGGTGCATGCCAGGGAAAATTAAACACAAAGTGATAAAATATAGAGGAAATGTTAATACGAGATTAATTAAAATATACTGAATATATAAAATGAACCTCTTTTACTGCCCACATCTAAGACATGAAATTCTGGGAGGGGGGTCAGGGGAGAAGGCTATCAGGCCTGCTCCAAAATATATTTTCTAAAGAGAAATATGTAATCCTCCTCTCCCCCCACCACTCTCCCTCTCTCTCTCTCTCTCTCTCTCTCTCTCTCACACACACACACACACACACACACACACACACACACAAACACACAAACACACAGTAAAATCTTCAAAATTCTAAAGTTTTCCAAAATCATGGCATGTTCTTTAAAAGTATGATGAATTCCTCAATTTCTGGAGTAGAAAATAAGCCAACACATTTTACTGATGTGTTAATCCCTAGTTATAAGGAAAAATGGCTACTAAAAGGATCGCTTTGGAGCTAAATCTGTGTGTACTAGTTAATCTTAAACCTATTTTAAAAGATGGAGTCAAGATAAAAGCAATCAGATACCTTAGTAAAAGAGTTCAAAATGTCTATGAAATATGGAAACTTCAGGACTACAAGATTACTAAGAAAAGCAAATTTAGACAAAGAAAATTATATATGCATACAAAACTTTTTAGTAGCATGTTCCTGAGAAATAGGTATTACCCAATTTCCACTTCACATATATCTTACATTTACTATGAATAACAGTATATCTTATTTCAAAGCTGAGTTTTTCTATATTAAATCTTTTAAAATTAATTTGAAAGTCTACTTTTAAGGAATCCTATAAACGAGAAATAGGTGATGAAAGTCTATTCTGCCTTTGCCAAACAAATCATCATAAAATGTCATTCTAACGAAGTATAAAGGACCTCAAAATTTATTAAAATATCCCATCAGCAGATGAGTGGATTAGAAAACTGTGGTACAACTACACAATAGAATACTACGTTGCTATAAAAAAGAAGGAATTCTTACCATTTGCAACAGCATGGATGGAACTGGAGAGCATTATGTTAAGCGAAATAAGCCAGTCAGAGAAAGATAAATATCACATGATCTCACTCATTTGTGGAATATAATGAACAACATAAACTGATGAACAAAAACAGAACCAGACAGAAGCATCGAACAGATTGTCCAAACTATGAGGGAAGGTGGGGGGTGAGGGGGTAAGAGATGAACCAAAGGACTATGTATGCATGCATATGAGCATAACCAATGGACACAAGACAGTGG
>NW_005369552.1:899863-905045 GCF_000412655.1 Myotis brandtii | reverse complement strand
GAAAAAGGAGACTCGTGTAATACTTTAAACAATAAAGAATTTAAATTAAAAATTTATTAAAGTAAGTTATTAAAAATAATATAACTGAAAATTTACACACTAAACTGCAACTTCTGGATCCCCAACAACCACAGATGCAAAAAACCTACCCAAAGGTAAACTTTAATTAAGAAGTAAAAAAAAGAGCCTAAAATCCTCCCTCCTTTGTTTAAGATGGCTAGGCATTTCCCTTTGGTGGTTTAAATGGTTTCTTTTTATTCAACTCTTGAGTATTTGACTAAAGAGATTTAAAGAGCAGAAAAATAAATTATACAGAATTTAGATACAGCACACACAAAAAAACAAAATCTAGGAATAAGAGAGTAAAGCTACTATTACTAACAGATAATACAAATTCCTACAGCCTGATTAGAGAACCAGAAATATTTAATGTAATAATAAGTATAATAATGAATACTTTTTCATAATAAAATTAGTAATAATAACTATAATAAAGAATGTACTATTAAAACTGCTTTAATATTACTGTTTCAGAAAATAAATAAGGGTTTTATAAAGCACAATAGCATGGGCACATACCTTTAACATGTTAAGAAAAATACTTTGTTAACAGAAAGGCAAAACTGGTGAATAAAACCAATCACAATAAAATGAATTATCTATTTATCAGAAAATAAACAATTTATCTCAGCTAAAGGAGATGAAGCTTGTATCTTGAAGACTCAAACTTACTTGGGTTATATAAATTATTTGCCTGACATCAACAACACTAAAGAGAATGAAATTAATTGGGAAAGAAATGGTGAAAAAGAAGATCAAAGTTTTATTATTTCTGCCTTATGATTTAGAATAATACCTTCATAACTACCTAGGTATGTTCTTATAATATTAAATTTGCATTTTTAATACAAAGATAATTACGTTTTTCCGTGTATAAGATGCCCCCATGTATAAGACGCCCCCCACTTATCCAACTCAAAGTTAAGAAATCAGTATTTTAAACATTTTGCTGGTTTTCCTCTTAAGGCCTTCTTCTTTTTTGGCATCTTAAGGAGTTGTTCTTCCTGTTTTCTCCACTGTCTGATCATACACTCAGTGGGAAGAGGTCCAAACTGTCTCTCTGCAGCTCTATTTCCATGCTCTTTTGCATAGCTGATTACATTCAGTTTGAATTTTGCAGAGTAAAATTACTGGTAATTATCTTTTTATTTTTTGACACCTTTAAAGGCTCAGAACGCTTGGTGCCTGTTGCATCTGCGCACTCTCCACCTCCACCACCAATTACAGCATCAGCTGATTTCAGTAACAATAAGGCTCGTGATTAGAGGAAGCCTGTTTGACAAGGTATGGGTAGCTATGCACCTGCGCGGCTCCCTCCTTGGCTGAATTCCGTGTATAAGATGCCCCTTGATTTTCAGTCTAACGATTTTAGAAAAAAATAGCATCTTATACTCCGAAAAATACGGTATATTTCTGCTACAATGTCTACTTCTATTCTGATTTCTATCCATATTTTAAACCCTAATTTTTATTTATATCTTAAACAGCTATAAATGCATTTTAAAAAAATCAATGCTTATTCAAGTTAAGTAGCAGACATTCATTTTGTGAGAATTTATCAATAAAAATAGAATGTGGGGTTCTCATATACTTAAATTTATACTGCATCTTTCATGCCAAAAGCAACCAAGTGCTTTTTATATACAGTGGAGCCTTGACTTACGAGTTTAATTCGTTCCGAGACCGAGCTCGTTAAGGAGCTCGTTAAGGAGCTTGTTAACTCAAATTACTCTATCAACTCAATGCAAAAAATCGGCCGAGAGACAGCTGGTATCTCAAAAAACTCGTTAGTCGGGACACTCGTAAGTCAAGGCCCCACTGTAGTGAGTTCTCCAAACTGACATCATCCCTCAACATTTGAATGGCACCTGTCCTCGCTAGACAGAAATATACTAAATCAAGAGTCCTGACCTTCAGCTTCAAAAGTACAGTTATAATTTTATCATTACATTTTATATGAAATAACTAGTGGCCCAGTGCACGAAATTCATGCACATTAAAAGGGAATTAGAGGAAATATTTTAATATTGCTATTTGCCTTTTCTCTATAATAGAAGTGTCAGAGATGAAAGAAAATTAGATATATATGAAAATCTCCCTCCTGTCAGAGTCTAGGGTAGGACCTAGAGCAGCCGTGGGCAAACTACAGCCCGCGGGCCGGATACGGCCCGTTTGAAATGAATAAAACTAAAAAAAAAAAAGACCATACCCTTTTATGTAATGATGTTTACTTTGAATTTATATTAGTTCACACAAACACTCCATCCATGCTTTTGTTCCGGCCCTCCGGTCCAGTTTAAGAACCCATTGTGGCCCTTGAGTCAAAAAGTTTGCCCACCCCTGACCTAGAGTCAAGTCCCCGCCCACCACCCGCATGCGCTTTGAAAACACAGGAGACCCAGACCCAGCCAGCTCCACCTGCATTGGGTGAGACCCAGACCCAGCCAGCCCCACCCCCGTCAAGCCCCTCCAGGCAGGGGGTGCAGTCTCAGGTCCCCTGTCAAGCCCTGCTGGGTGGGGGCAAAGCCACAGGTCCCCTGGCCCAGCGCCGGGGTGGGGGGGTATGGCCTGAGCTCCCCCAGCCTGGCACTGGGGCAGGGGACATGGCCTGAGGTCCCCCATCAAGCCCTGCCAGGTGAGGGGCACAGTCTGAGATCCCAAACCAAGCCCTGCCAGGTGAGGGGTACAGCCTGAGGTCCCTCGTCCCGGCCAGGCGCCATGCAGCCTCAGGTCCCTGCTGTTCAGTCGTGATGTTATGGCGTCCTGGCTAATTTGCATATTCCTCTATTATACAGATAGATAATTAATATTTCAATCGACACATCCTATCCAACCAAAATGGTACCGTATTTGCCATCTACAAATGACCAATAAAGGCTTATTTACAAATGAAGATATTTTCTGATGTGGTTTCTAACTCAATTTTATGACTGCTTACTATCATTTGATTTGCTGCTTTTAAAGTAACAGTATTTAATACTCTGCTGGATTCCACTACAAACAGAATATTTATTTAAGTCCACAAAAAACTATCCCATAAATTAAGAAACTAATGTAATTAGTGAGACAAAATAAAAAATGCAGGTATTAAATATTTTTTTAATTAGGTAGAAAGAACAGGAAGAGGTATATACTAAATGAAAACAGAACACAAAATATTATGTAGTATTTTATTGCAAATACATCAAAAAGCATAAGAAAAAGACTGTCTTAAGATAATGTGATGAATGATTGAGAAACCACTATATTCCTGAATATTGGTCATGTTTCTTTTTAATCACATAATTAATAAACCATAAAATATCTTCCATGGTACAGCTCCTTATAATGAGCTCTACCTATCTTGCTTTACCTATTTTAATGATTCAGTTGTTATCAGTAATCTTTCCACTCTCTGAATGAAACATGACCTGGTGACTTATTCTTACAGCTTTATCTGTATATATAAAAGCCTAAGCAACTGGCCAACCGGCCAGCAGCTATGATGCACACTGACCACCAGGGGGCAGTTGCTCAACGCAGGAGCTGCCAAGCTACGACTTGTCAGCAGCAATTCTAGGGTGACGCACCCAGAAGCAGAGAGGAGGGAGCCTGATTCCAGGGTGCATCACCCAAGAACCGCCCTCTTGTAATCCAGGACCCCTTGGGGGATGTCAGAGAGCCAGTTTCAGCCTAATCCCCGCAGGCCAGGTTGAGGGACCCGAGCGGTGCGCCAGGCCTCTAGTTTAGATATAATTAACATATAATAAGCTGCACATACTTAAAATATAAACTTGGATAACTCTTGAAATAGGTAGGCAAAATGAATCCATTACCCAAATCAAGATATCTGTTTTGCCCAAAGTTTCCATAAGCCTCTTTTAAATCCCTCACTTCCATTTCTCTCTGCACCACTACTTTGGTCACCATGTAACCACTGATCGATCCAGTTTTCTGTCACTATAGCTTAGTCTGCATTGTTCTAGAGTTTAATACAAATGAGTCCTACATGCATATGTACATGCTGATTTTTTTAACTAGCTTCTTTAACTTGGCATCATTAATCTTCATCCATGTCATTGTTTCTATATTTCACTTGGGGTTTTTTTTACTGATTAATATTCAATAATATCAAAATACCACAGTTGTTTATCCTTTCAGTCAATGGACAAATTTTTTTTTCTGGTTTTTGGCTATTACAAACAAAGATGCAATGAACATTCATGTCTTTATATGAACATGTTTCACTACTTTTGGGTAAATACCTACCACTGAATGGCTTGGGCATATGGTATGTGTATACATAACCTTTTTAAGTTGGTCAGCTGTTTTCCAAAATAGTTGTACTAACATGTGCACTAGCACTGTATAAAGAGCTCAAGTTGCTCTATGTACTCAGGAACATGAGCTTTGGACAAACATCTACATTTTAGAAATCTTATTGTGTAGTGATATCTCAATGTGGTTTTAATTTTCATTTCCCAAATTACTTATATGCCATTCTACATCTTCTTTGGTAAAACATCTGTTTACATTTTTAACCAATGTTATTGGGTGTTTTCTATTAAAGAATTTTGACATTTCTGGATAAAAGTCCTTTCTCAGATATGTGATATACAAATATTTTCTCCAGGTTTCTATCTTTTCATCCTCTTAACAGTTACCTTTCAAAGAACAAAGATTCTTAAATTTTGATGAAGTCCAGTTTATTGAATTCTTCATTCGTGAGTCATGTATTTGGTGTTGTATCAAAGAAATATTTGCCTAACCAAAGGTCACAGATACTTTCTCCTGGGTTTTTTGTTTGTTTGTTTGATTTTTAAGGATAGTTTATTGATTTTAGAGAGAGGAAGGGAGAGGAAGAGACAGAAACTTGATGTGAGAGCACATGGATCAGTTATCTCCCGCAACCTGGGCATGTGCCCTGACTGAGAATTGAACCATGACCTCCTGGTTCGTAAGTCGATGCTCAACCCCTGAGCCACACAAGACAGGGCTATTATGGAAAATGTTAAACTTTGATAAAAGTGGAGAGGAGAGTATAATAATCCCCTATCACTCAGCTTCAATGATCAATATTTACTAGTCTTATTTTTTAAAAATATTTGTATTGATTTTTTAGAGAAAGGAAGGGACGAGAGAA
>NW_005369552.1:895942-899682 GCF_000412655.1 Myotis brandtii | reverse complement strand
CCGCAGATCAAGTACACAACCCAGGCATGTGCCCTGACCAGGAATTGAACCCCCAAACCTTTTGATGAATGGGACAACCCCCAACAACTAAGCCACACCTCTTTTTGTGCAGTATTCATCTGGTTTTGCAATCATAGTAATGCTGAAATCATAGAATGAGTTAAGAAGTATTCCTTCCATTTCAAGTTTTTGAAAAAGTTTGAATAGAATTCATACTACTATTTCTTCCTTAAATATGTGGTAGAATTCACAGTGAAGTCATCTAGGCCTCTTTTGTGGGAAGGTTTTTAACTTGAAATTCAATTTGATTAAAATATTTAGTGTTAACCATGCTATTGCTTTTTTTAAAATATATTTATATTGATTTCAGAGAGGAAGAGAGAGGGAGAGATAGAAACTCAATGATGACAGAGAATCACTGATTGGCTGCCTCCTGCACGCCTCCTACTGGAGATCAAACCAGCAACCTGGGCATGTGTCCTTGACCTTAACTGAACCCGGGACCCTTCAGTCAGCAGGCCAACACTCTATCCACTGAGCCAAACCGGCTAGGGCTATCTATTACTTCTTGAATGAACTTGGGTAATTTGTGTCTTCCAAAGATTTGTCTGTTTCTTCCCTCGTCAAATTTATTGCCATAAAATAATTCATAGTATTTCCTTAGTGTCCTTATAGTATCTATACAACCTATTTCATTCCTGATAATAGTAAATTATGCTTTTTATCTTTTTTTCTTAATCAGTCTGGCTATTTACCAATTTTATGGATCTTTTCAAAGAAACAGCTTTTCTCTTTCATTATTTCCCCCATTGTTTTTGTTTTCTATTGATTTCTGCTCTGATCTTAATTATTTCTTTTCTTATGCTTTCTTTGGGTTTAATTTATTTTCCTTTTTCTAGTTTCCTCAGGTAGAGGCCGAAAGCACTGATTTGAGAACATTTGTTCTTTTCTAACTTAGGCCTTTAGTGCTTTAAAAAATTTCCCTGATTATTGCTTTATGGCATCCTACAACTTTTGACATGTTTTCATTTCAGTTCAAAATACATTCTAATTTCCCATTCTATTTCTCCAATGACCCATGAGCAATTAAGAAGTATGTTATTCAGTTTCCAAATGCTTGAAGATTTTCCAAAGAGCTTTCTGTTACGGATTTCTAACTTAATTTCATGTAGTAAGAGAACATATGTTTATGGCTTGAGTCTCTTCAAATTTATTGAGTAGGTTCCATGACCCATAATTGGTCTGTCTTGATCAATATCCCATGTGCACTTGATACAAACATGTACTAGGTATACTGGTTAATAAAGGCGGACTTTGTAATCAAAGAAAACACGATAATTTCAAGAGAAACATCAAAAGTGCTTTATTCAAAGTAATGTCCATCGCTAGCTACACATTTTCCCCATCTTTCAGGTAATTTGTGGGTACCGTCCCAATAGAACTTTTCTTGTTTTGAGGCAAACCACTCAGAGACCCAATTTTCCACCTCTTCGTACGTTTTGAAGTGCTGCTCAGAAAGTGCATGTGCCATCGATCAGAACAAGTGGTAATCTGAAGGAGCAAGGTCTGGTGAATATAGTGGGTGGGTTAATACTTCCCAGCAAGATCGTTTAACGTGTCTTTAACTGGTTTTGAAGTGTGTGATGGTGCGTCATCATGAAGCAAAATTACTTTGCCATGTCTTCTGGCACATTCTGGTCATTTCACGATCAAAACGTGGTTCAACTTGATTATTTGTTGTTAGTAACGATCAATATTAACAGTTTCACCTCGCTCACAATACACTACACTTTCCTGATCCCACCAAACGCAGAGCACTGTCTTCTTTCCGAAGCGATTTGGCCTTGCAGTCGATGTTGATGATTGACCTGGATCAACCCATGATTTTGTGTGTTTGGGATTCTCAAAATCCACTTTTCATCACCAGTCAAAATTCAATGCAAAAAGACTTTCTTTCGTGTCATTAAAGCAACATTTTACTGATGACTTTTCGGTTTTCCATTTGTCTTTCATTCAGTTGATGTGGCACCCATTTTCCTTCCTTTAAAATCTTTCCCATTGCTTGTAAACGATCGGAAATTGTTTGCTGAGCAACATTTAATCTTTCTGCAAGTTGTTTCTGAGTTTGACACGCATCTTCATCTAATAATGCTTGTAATTGTTGGTCTTCAAACTTTTTTGGTTGACCTGGATGTTCTTTGTCTTTCACACTGAAATCATCACTTTTAAAGCGTTTAAACCAGTGTTCACAAGTAACTTGAGATAGAGAATGCTCACCATAAGTTTCCCAAAGTATACATTAACTTTTTCTTCAAAATAAAGTAATGAATTAAAACTTCCCGCAAATGCTTTTTTGGCATGAAATTCAACATTTTTAAGCATAAAAATATCTATGATGTTAACAACTTCACAAAATCTGACATATGAAGTTTTAAAAGCTTGCTGTCAATACAACAAAACAGCATACATATCAAATCGCATATATATCAACATATGTGTGTAACTCCATCTATTGAAAAAAATCCGCATTATTAACTGGTACACCTAGTATTTAGTTGTTGTAGGTAGTTTTCTATAAATAGCAAACTGGTAGAGTTGTCCAAGTCTCCCATTTCCTTACTGATTTTGTCTCTTTTTTCTATAAATTTTTTAAAATATATTTTTATTGATTACAGAGAGGAAGGGAAAGGGAGAGAAAGATAGAAACATAAATAATGAAAGAGAATCATTGATCAGCTGCCTCCTGCACGCCCCACATTGGGGATCGAGACTGCAACCCAGGCATGTGCCCTGACTGGGAATTGAACCGTGACCTTCTGGTTCATAGGCTGATGTTCAAACACTGAGCCATACCGGCAGGCCCTTTCTTCTATTACTGAAAGAGGAGTATTAAAATCCTTATCATTGTTTCTGTTTCTCCTTACAATTCTATTAGTCTTCATCTCATATGTTTTAACCCCATTACTAGGATACACATTTAAAAATGGTATATCCATGTCCCCTTTACCTTTATCAAATGATATTCTTTGTCTGTGGTAATATCCCCTGCTCTGAAATCTACTTTGTCTGATATGCATATAGCTATCGTAGCTTTCTGTTGACTAGTGCATGGTATAACTTTTAATCTACTTTTGTCTTTTATATATATTAGTGGCCCAGTGCACGAAATTTGTGCAGGGGGTGGGGGGTGTTCCTCAGCCCGGTCTGCACCCTCTCCAATCTGGGACCCCCTGCCCGGTGGATGTCCGACTGCCGGCTTAGGCCCAATCCCACAGGCATCAGGCCTAAACCAGCAGTCGGACATCCCTCTCACAATCCAGGACCGCTGGTTCCTAACCACTCACCTGCCTACTTGACTGATCTGGCCAGCGGGCCGGATCCGGCCCATTTGAAATGAATAAAACTAAAAAAAAAAGACCGTACCCTTTTATGTAATGATGTTTACTTTGAATTTATATTAGTTCACACAAACACTCCATCCATGCTTTTGTTCTGGCCCTCTGGTCCAGTTTAAGAACCAATTGTGGCCCTCGAGTCAAAAAGTTTGCCCACCCCTGCCCTAACCGCTCCCCTGCTGGCCTAATTGACACCTACCTGCTCCCCTGCCGGACTGATTGCCCCCAACTGCCCTCCCCTGGTGGCCTGATCACCCATAAGGCTTTTATTAGTATAGATATGACCCTTCACAGAAAATTTCACTAACCCTGCTTTACAATAAGGGCTTGACGATTAATCATTGC
>NW_005369552.1:893703-895701 GCF_000412655.1 Myotis brandtii | reverse complement strand
TTTAAACTTTGAAATTTATAAAAATTTCACTCCTACTTTCATTTCTTTACATTCAATATTATTTTGTATTAGTTTCAGGTTTTATATTAGTTACAGAATAGTGGTTAGACAATCATATACTTTACAAGGTGTTCCCCAATATTTCCAGTACCCACCTGGCATCATAATGTCATTACAACACTGTTGACTATATTACCTATTTAAGTGACAATAGGTTTACAGGTTCCTTCCCATCTTTCGTGTTGCTCATTCTTCCTTTTCTTTCTCACTTCTTCCCTCATTTTCTTTATATAGTATTTCAATTGGCCCTCGAAGCTCAGCCAAAGCACTGGGTCACGCTTAATCCATTTTACAGACCAGGAAACTGAGGCCAATTCCAGTTGGCTGCGGAACTTGACTCAGCGTGCAGGGAGCCCTCACAGCCATGCTCTCTGCCCTTAAGGGGCAGCCTCGGGGCAAACAGAACAAACCTTCCCATCAGGCTTCCAAGCCTCGTTCTCAAGCTCCTCTTCATCAGGGACGCTCCACATTTTTTCCTCGCCCCCCGTTCCCGCCCCCATTCTTTACTGCCCCCCTTCTCCAAAGCAGGTGGTAGGCTTCGCACTCACCGCGCAGGCATTGGCTGCTGTGGGGCAAGACAGGCGTGGGCTTGCTTTTGGGCCAAGGCGGGAGCAGGAGTCACCGCCTCTGAAGTGCGAAGGCCGCCCAGGTGAGGCCCGGTTAGTGCCGGGAGCTTCTCTGAATCATGTCAGTCAGTCGGGTGCCCTGCAGTGCAGCACCCCTCCACTGAGGTGGCACCGCCCCTCAACCTCCGCCTCAGGGCTGCGGGTCTGCACCCCTCTGCTCAGGCGTCCTTCCATGCCCCTTGTTCCCCTCCTGGCCGACCAGCGTCTTGGGGCCACTGCAGAACCTCACTCTCCACAAGCGAACCAGATCCTCGCCCGCCGGCCCCCTGCCCGAGCTCGAACACCCTCTGGTGCACCCCACCTTGCCAGCTTTTTGCCTTTGATCTATGGCATTGGTGACAGCACACTCCTGCAAGCCTGGTACCCAGAGGGGCACAGGGTCAGTTCTTTGCCCAGAATGTTAGAGGTTACAGTCGCATTTGCAGATGTCGCCCAGAGCCTACTGGTGAAGGCAGCGCCTGTGTGGGGTGTCCTCAGAGGGACAGTGCAGTGCCACTCTGCTTCGCCAAAGCCGCCCCTCAGGCCTCGCACTGCTGCTAGGTCTTCACCCTCACCTGGGTCACCTCCTTTCTTCCACATTTGGCCTTCATCCATCCCTCTCTCCTGCAGTGCTTGCACTCCAGGCCCAAAAGCAAAGGACCAAGGCCAAGAAGGACAAAGCCCAAAGGAAGTGAGTCTTGAACCCCCACATCCCATTCTCTGGATTTCCTCCCACACCTCCTCTCTGTGTCACATCTTGAATGGGCACCCTGCAGCCCAGCCACATGGCCTCCGGGCGGCCTGGTAGAGTTGGTCTCCGCGAAGCTGTGGAACTGTGGCCAGAGGTCCCACCTGGGTCTCAGCAACCACATGCCTGCTGGAAAGGGCTGTTGGAGGAGGACTGGAGCCCGTCCATCATTAGCTCCCCAACTCCAGAGGAGGCACCACAGGCTCACGTCCCAGCCGCAGGCCCGGCTCCCCTCTCCCCATTGCCGAGCAGTCATGACATTAAGGAGCCCCGGCCTAATTTGCATATTCCTCTCTTATTATATAGGACTAGAGGCCTGATGCACAAAATTTGTGCAAGGGGCTCGGCCCCCGCCACCGTGGCTTCATCCAGAAGGTTGTCCGGGAGGACATCCAGTCTAATTAACATAATATGCTTTTATAATTTTATATATATATGTAATTATATATGTTTATCTACACTAATAAAAGAGAAACATGGTAATTGGCGTACGACCGCTACCCTTCCCATTGGCTAATGAGCATATCCTTATGCAAATTAACTGTCAGCCAAGATGGCGGCCGGCAGCCAGGCAGCTGGAAGCGA
>NW_005369552.1:884777-892380 GCF_000412655.1 Myotis brandtii | reverse complement strand
GCACAAATTTTTGTGCACCGGGCCTCTAGTATATATATATAAAATTGATTTCAGAGAGAAAGGGAGAGGGGGGGAGAGATAGAAATATCAATGATGAGAGAGAATCATTGATTGGCTGCCTCCTGCACACCCCACACTGGGGGATCAAGGTCGCAACCCAGGCATGTGCCCTTACCAGGAATCAAACTGTGACCTCCTGGTTCATGGGTCGATGCTCAACCATTGAGCCACACCAGTCGGACTACTTTTGTCTTTATGTTTAAATAGGTTTCTTCTCAGCTTCATATAGTTGGATCTTGTTGAGGGTTTTTAATCGAATCTGAAAATCTCTTCCTGTTTCTTAGAATGTTTAGGCTACTTACATTTAATATGATTATTGATATGGTTGGGTTTAAATCCATCTACCATCTTGCTATTTGTTTCATCTATTCTTTATTCCCCTTTCCCTTTTTCTGCCTTCTTTAGAATCAACTGATACTTTTATTTCATTTTATCCCCTCTCTTACTAGCTGTAACTGTATGTTCTATTACTGTTGTAGTTGCCTTAGGTCTTATAGTACATGTATTTAACATATCACCAACTGTCTTAATCTACTGGGGCCATGACAAAATACCACACACTGAGTGGCTTAAACAACAGAAATTAAAGATGAGAGTCTAAACAAAGGTGCCAGTGATGCTGGCTTCTTCTGAGGCCTCTCTCCTTGGCTTGCAGACAGCCATCTTCTTGCTGTGTCCTCAAAGCAAAGGCCTTTTCCAGAGCATGTGCATCCCTGGTATTTGTCTTCTTCTACGGATACCAGTCATACTGGAATAGGGCCCCATCCTTAAGACCACACTGAACCTTAATTACCACTTTAAAGGCCCATTACCAAATACTATCACATTAAGGTTTAGCGCTTAAACATATAAATTTGGAGGAGATACAATTCAGTCCATAATACCCACTATCATAGTCTTAAACTGCTGCAGATATAGTATAACAAGCTTACAATATTATACTTCCATTTCTCCCTTCCCAGACTTTGTGCTACTGTCATCATACATTTTATTTCTACATATGTTATAAACCCTAAAATACAGTTACCATTTTTGCTTTGAAGAGTAAATTATCGTTCAAAGAGACTTAAATAATAAGGAATGTTTCTTATATAGTTATATGCCATTTTAGTTAATGACTGACTGTTTATATAATGGTGTTCCCATAAGAATATAATTGAGCTGAAAATTTCCTATCGCCTAGTTACGTCATAACATTACTCACATACGTGTTTGTGGTAATGCTGGCGTAAACAAATCTAATTATGCTGCCAATCATATAAAAGTGTAGCATGTACAATTATGTACAGTATATAGTAACAATAATAAACTGTTGCTGGCTTATGTATTTACTATATTATATTTTACCACTGGAGTATATTCCTTTCTACCTATAAAAAAAAATTGCTATAAAAGTTCGCTGTGTTACACCAGCAGCAGCCCCTTATATCTAGTGTTTACCGTGTCTGTTGATTGCATAATTTTTTCTTATATTTGACTTAATCTCATGTTGTATTGTAGTTACTACATGCCATACAGGTTTGTAGCCTAGGAGCAAGTCTATACCATATAGCCTACATATGTAGTAACTATACCATATAGGTATCTGTAAGTACACTCTATGATGTTTACACAACTACAAAATCGTTTAACAACTCATTTCTCAGAATGCATTTGCTACGTTAAGCAGTTACTATTTTCGGCACGCTTCAGTTCTTTGTATAGATCCAGATTTCCATAGGTATTGTTTTCCTTCTGCCTGAAGTACTTCCTTTAACATCTATTGAAGTATATTTCTGCTGACGGTGAATCCTTTCAACTAATGTGTATCTGAAAAAGTTTTTTTAATATTTTTAATTTGTTTTATTTTTAAATAATTTACGACTCACAATAAGTGGTACCCTTCACCATGTTTCCCCAAAGACAACATCTCAGATAACCATAGTATATTTGCAAAACCACATAATTAACATTAGGGCAATAGGTTTAACTAAATTACATCTTATTCGAATTTCACCAGACTTTACATGCACTCATTTGATTTCATTTTTTAAAGATATTTTTTCCAAGAATAGACTTCTAAGTTGACATATTTTTACTTCCTATATTTTAAAGTTATTGCTCCATGGTCTTCTGGCTTACACTGTTTCCAACAAGAAATATACTGCCATTTGTACCTTTGTTCTTCAGAAATAAATATTTTTTCCTCTAGTTCTTATTTGCTGTGCCTTCGTATAGTTATTCCCCCCGCCCCTCCCCACAGGATTCCCTTTGTGCTTGTATTCTTTGGGCTGCTTGGATTTGTGGGTTTACAGTTTTCATTCAATTTGGAAAGTATTTGCCCATTATTTCTTAAAATGTTTTTTTCTGTGCTCCCACACCTCCCCTACCCTAGTTCAGGGACTCCAAATACATGTGTGTTAGAATGCTTTAAGTTATCCCATAGCTCACTCTCTGCCTTTAATTACAGTCAATATATTTTATATTTCAGATATTATAGTTTTAAATTTTAGAAGTTTGATTTGGATTTTAAGTATCTTTCATGTATATAATGACATATTTAATCTTTCCTGTAAGCTTCCTGAACATATGGAATACAATTCTAATAATGGCTTTGATGTTCTTACATACAATTGATGTAACATTTCTAGGTCAATTTTGATTGATTACATTTTCTTCTCTTCATGTGTACTATTTTCCTACTTATTTGAATATCTAATTTTTTATTAGATGCCAAATATTGTTACTTTTATCGTGTTGGATGCTGAATTTTCTTAATTCCTATAAATATCCTTCAGCTTTGTTCTCCATCATAATTACACTGCTTAAAAATTACTCTGATCCTTTCAGGTATTGCTTTTAAGCTTTATTAGGAAGGACTAAGAAGGCAGCCTTTATCTTTGGCTAATTTGTCCCAATACTGAGGCAAAAGACTTCCCGTAACCTACTTGATGCTTCATGAATTATGTTTTCCATGTTAGCTGGTGAGAATAGGAACTATTCTTGGCCTTGTATAAGCTCTGAGAATTATTTCCTGTGATCTTTTCAGAAATTTCTTCTTCTAGCTCAAGTAGCCTGTTCACGCATATCTTCTGATCAGTACTCAGATGAAGAGTCAAGGGAAACATTAGCAAGTGTCCAAATTTCTCTGAGTATGAGCTCTCTCCTCTCCAGTACTTCCTCTTGTGAGCTATAACCACCTTGGGTTCTGTGAACTTTCAGTTTCCTATCCTTAATTAGATTTGCTCCACCTGAGTTCCTTCTCTAGGCACCAGGTCTGGAATCTCCCCCTAGGCAGTAAGCTGAAGCAATAACAGAGCTCATCTCATTTGTTTCCCACCTATCAGGGATCAGTATCCTCCACTGACTGATATCTAATGTCCTGAAAACTATTCTTTCATATATTTTGTTCAGTGTGTTTGCTATTTCTGAAGAGAAAATAAGTCCAATACCTGTTCTTCCATCTTGGCCACAAGACAAATCTAATGGTGATGTTTACAAAACACAAAGTATTCTGATTTGACATTAACAATATATAAAAATTAGCCAACTCCTTGTTTTGGTTAGATCAAACAATAGTAAAAAGTAAAGAGAAACTTTGCAATTATCATTTCAAACAATTGGTGAGTAAATCAATTACTGTCCTATAAAGCTCATTTGTTTTTTCAAATTTTGTTTTGGTTTCTATATCATCTCTTTCCAGAACAGATAAATTATGTCACAACTAACTATCCTTTTGATAATGCAGATATCTTTGCAGCATCAAGTCATGGAGTCTACACCCTAAATACTTCTCAAATTCAACTATTTCTACTTATTTCACTGACAGTGCCAGAGTCTAGGCCACCATTGTCTCCACTCATATTAACTGCAACATCATCCCAATGGACCAACTTGACGTCTCTTGCTCAACTCCAATCCATCTTTTATTTTTCAGCCAGGATAAAGGAGAGTAAGAAAGAAAGTAGAAAAAGAGAAGAAAAGAGGAGGAAAAAGGGAAGGAAAGTGGGAAGAAAGGAAGTTTTATTTAATAACTTTATTGCTGAAATCCAATTAGATCGACCAGGTCAAGTCTCCACTGTCTTTGATTAAATTCAGTCAATAAGAAAACAGGAGATAAAATCTTAATATTAATCTAAACCTTATCTACTTTTTCCCAAAACCTACAACTCCAATATCCCATCTGCACTACTAGTCCTCCCTCTTTGGTGGAGAAACAAAGGAGCATAATTGAGACTAAGATAAGACTCATGACCATAAAGAGCAGCCCTATTCAGAGCTATTTTTACTAGTCTTCAGTGTTCATAAATAACACAGAATAAAGAGGAACAGGGTGAGATGAAAAGGAGAAGTCAAACAGCTAACCAGATCCTCCAAGTTCACATTTTTACAAGATATTTTTTTAAATAATGGTTTATTTCCCCATATTTCAAGCATACCCAAGTATGCTCAATTTAAAATTTATTATCAAAATGTACTCAACTTCTGACCTATCAAGATCTATTTATGACCTATCAAGATTCATCTCATAAAAGTTCACATCTAAATACAACTACTATTTTGAAAATAGTCTAGTATCACAATTTACAAATTGCCTGAAGCAAGCTGGGTCCTCTGACAAACACTCCAAAAAAGAAAATATGGTAAGAGATAAAACAGAGAACTTATATACTTATATGCATAGCCCATGGACACGGGCAATAGGGTGGTGAAGACCTGAGAAGGGGGGGAGGGGTATAGGTACTAGACGGAGGGGGGGAATGAGGGGAATTGGGAGACATTTATAATACCATCAACAATAAAAAAATATTTTTTAAAAGGAAAGAAAATATGATATTCTAAATGTCAGAATCAAATTGATGAAACCAGTGAGAGTTGGTTACTAGTGCTTCCAAGAAATTCACATCAGTGTTCTTTTAAATG
Organism: Myotis brandtii; assembly: GCF_000412655.1. Lineage (NCBI taxonomy): Eukaryota > Metazoa > Chordata > Mammalia > Chiroptera > Vespertilionidae > Myotis > Myotis brandtii. The sequence goes on along the minus strand of NW_005369552.1, from coordinate 887,418 downwards.
TAAGTTCTCTTACTTATAATGTGACTATCTTGAGAAAGTAGCATGTGTAATACCAGAACCATCCAAATGAAAAACGATTAATAATAAACTTGATATTATGGTAGACTTAAACGGAAAAATTTTCATGAACTGAGTATAAAGTAATTCTCTATATATAACAGCTTAAAATTACAGGCACATAAATTTCCAAAAATACTCATTAGTTCACTCTTTATAAAGTTTGTCAAAAATAAGTAATATTATAAACACTATTCTTGGGACTAGTTTGAGAATATGTATCAAAATAAAAAATAAACATGCCCTTTGACCTAGTACTCCCACATCTAGGAGTTACAGATAAGGAGAAAATCAACCAACTAAAAAAGATTAAGATGATCACATTTATTTATCATCTTTCTTAAAAGGAAACAACTAAACTAGCAGTAGGAAAAGAGTTATGTGAATCATTAGTATGTAGCCATTAATAATCATTGGCATTACACTGACATCAGTGAAATGCAAATTAAAATCACAATGAGATATCACCTCACAACTGTCAGAATAGTTATATCAAATCAATAAAAAACAAGTATTGGCAAATATGTGGACAAAAAGGAACCCTTGTGCACTGTTGTGGAATGCAGATTAGTGCAGCCACTATGGAAAACAGTATGGAGGGTCCTCAAACATTAAAACAGTATGGAGGGTCCTTATGACCCAGTTATTCCAGTTCTGGATATATATCCAAAGAAACCTGAGTTCATTGCAGCATTATTTACAATAGCCAAGGTATGGAAGCAACCCAAATGCCCATCAATAGATGAGTGGATAAAAAAAGTTGTACATATACACAATGGAATATGATTCAGCCATAAAAAAAGGATGAAATCTTATCATTTGCAATAGCAGGAATGAACATAGAGGGTATTACATTAAGCATAATAAGTCAGAGAAAAACAAATACCATATGATTTCACTTATATATGGAATCTAAAGAACAAAATAAACGAGCAAACAAAACTGAAACAGACTCATAGATACAGAGAACAGACTGGTGGTTGCCAGAGGGAAGGGGGATTGGGGAACTGGGTGAAAAAGGTGAAGGGATTGATTACAAATTGGTAGTTACAAAATAGTCACAGGGATGTAAAGTACAGTATAGTCAATAAAATAATAACTATCAGTGCCAGGTGGGTACTGGAAATATCAGGGGAAACACTTTGTAAAGTATATGATTATCTAAGCACTGTGCTGTATACCTGAAACTAATACAAAATAATATTAAATGTAAATTGTAAATAATTTTTTTTTAAATCATGTGCATTGATATATTTTCATGTAACCATGGAAAGAGACCTATATCACTACTGAGTAAACATAAAATAAAATAAAATGATAAAATAAAATAAAATAAATAAAATAAAAGAAATAAATAAAATAAAATAAAAATTTGGCAACAATTATACTAAATTGCTATTTATGTAAAATGGTGTGTTGATTATTTCTAAGAGAAAGGAGAGGCGAAGAATGTGCATGTGTGCATGTGTGTAGAAGGATGCTAACTAAAGATGCTCTGGCTGGTATATCTCAGTTGGTTGGGCATCGTCCTATGCACCAAAAAGTTGCCGGTTCGATTCCTAGTCAGGGCACATGCCCGGGTTGCAGGCACAATCCCTGGTGGAGGGGCATGCGGAAGACAGCCAATCCATGTTTCATTCTAACATTGATGTTTCTCTCTCTCTCCCTCCCTGTCTAAAAAAATAAAATAAAAGATGCTCATTATAATAATGTTAAGAGAGATGTCAACTCTGTAAACTGGATTCATTTTTGCTTCCTTCTTTGTACTTCTTTGTAGTATTTATTTTTTCCAAATATATATAAATTTTACAAAAATGTTTTAGGAAAGTTTGTTAAAATTTGTAAAGCATGAAGCCACTTACCCTTTTCGCTACATCATCACTAAATGGAGTACTACTACCATAAGAATTCACATAGCCCGAGAGAAACCAAGATGGCGGCATAGGTAAACACCTGAAATTGCTGCCTCGCACAACCACTTCAAAAATACAACTAAAAGACAAAACGGACATCATCCAGAACCACAGGAAGGCTGGCTGAGTGGAAATTCTACAACTAGAAGGAAAGAGAAAAGCACACTGAGACTCAGAGGAGGTGCGGAAGTAAAGTGCAGAGGTATGGAGGCGACCATACAAAGGGCTGGCAACTGAGGACGTGGTTGTCTTTTTCAATCGGGAGGGCGTCTCAAGCTCCAGACTGCTCTGAACTCCAGTTCCAGGCGAGTTTCTGGGGACCCAGACTCATACGAGGAAAAACTGGTCTGGCATCGGGCAGAACTCGAGGGCGACTCTCTCTCAGAGGTGCTTGCAGATATTACCGTGGGACACTGAGATCCGGGGCCTCTTAGGGCAGAGCTGAGGATTAGCCATAGCTGTTTGCTCCACCCTGTTGATTCCCTGAGACCCCGCCCCACCCAAGCTGTGCGCAGAGGCTTTTGCTATGAATGCCCTGGCCCTTTGCAATCTGAAAATTACCTAACAAACTGCAGCTGGGTCAGAGAGACCCAGAACATCCAAAAGAAGGCCCAAGGCCCCACAGCAGCTTGCATTGCTTCACAGCTGGGCCTCATCTGGGCACCTCCAAA
>NW_005369552.1:864642-883805 GCF_000412655.1 Myotis brandtii | reverse complement strand
GAGAGAGAGCAAGATATTGAAAATCTATTTGAAGAAATAATGACAGAAAACTTCCCCTACCTGGTGAAAGAAATAGACTTACAAGTCCAGGAAGCGCAGAGAACCCCAAACAAAAGGAATCCAAAGAGGACCACACCAAGACACATCATAATTAAAATGCCAAGAGCAAAAGACAAAGAGAGAATCTTAAAAGCAGCAAGAGAAAGAGACTCAATTACCTACAAGGGAATACCCATACGACTGTCAGCTGATTTCTCAACAGAAACTTTGCAGGCCAGAAGGGAGTGGCAAGAAATATTCAAAGTGATGAATGCCAAGAACCTACAACCAAGATTACTTTATCCAGCAAAGCTATCATTCAGAATTGAAGGTCAGATAAAGAGCTTCACAGATAAGGAAAAGCTAAAGGAGTTCATCACCACCAAACCAGTATTATATGAAATGCTGAAAGGTATCCTTTAAGAGGAGGAAGAAGAAAAAGGTAAAGATACAAATTGTGAACAACAAACATGCATCTATCAACAAGTGAATCTAAGAATCAAGTGAATAAATAATCTGATGTACAGAATGAACTGGTGATTATAATGAATCAGGGACATAGAAAGGGAATGGACTGACTATTCTTGGGGGGGAAAGGGGAATGGGAGATGCGGGAAGAGACTGGACAAAAATCGTGCACCTATGGATGAGGACAGTGGGTGGGGAGTGAGGGCGGAGGGTGGGGCGGGAACTGGGAGGAGGGGAGTTATGGGGGGGAAAAAAAGAGGAACAACTGTAATAATCTGAATAAAGATTTAATAAAAAAAAAAAAAAGAATTCAAATAGCCCTAGCTGATTCGTTTAGTGGTTAGAGCATCAGCCCGTAGACTGAACTGTCTCAGGTCCAATTCTGATCAAGGGCAGGTACCTCGGTTGTAGGCTCAATCCCTGGTGGGATGCATGCAGGAGGCAACCAATTGATGTGTCTCTCTCACTGCTGTTTCTCTTTCTTTGTCTCTCTCCCTCCCTTCCATTCTCTCTAAAAATCAATGGGAAAAAAATATCCTCAGGTGAGGATTAACAACAACATTAATAATAATAATAATAATAATAATAATAATAAAGTGCAACTGATGTTTAAAAACAATTCACATAAAATATTCAATATTTAAATTGAGACCAGTAGAACCAATGTATATCAAAAAGCAAAGTCTGTATCTGGAGGACAGATGATAAATTAACTTTTTCTATTTTTATTGATTTCAGAGAGGAAGGGAAAGGAAGAGAGAGAAACATCAATGATGAGAGAGAATCACTGATAGGCCACCTCTTACATGTCCCCTACTGAGGATTGGGGATCGAGCCCACAAAATGGGCATGTGCCCTGACTGGGAATCAAACTGTGACCTCCTGATTCATAAGCTGACACTCAACCACTGAGCCACACCAGCAGGCACTATATGACATTTAAAAACAAAAAAAAACAGATGAACTCCTCTTTTACTTAAAAGTTAATTACATGTCAAAGTCCTCCAATAACAGTAATCATTAATGGACATGGAGGCATATCACCTAGTTATTTCTCAATATTTCTCTCCCTCTTTATATGTCAATTATCCCAGTAAAGCTGGGGGGAAAATATTAGCCTCCCTAAAAAGAGAAAAAATATATCCATTTAGGTCAGATAATAAGTAGCCCAGAAAAGTGAGACCATCACAGCATTCCAGAGAGGTAAGAATTTCTTTATATAGCTCTAACTATCTTCTATTCTTATGTACATCTTCTTTCTATAGCTATACAATAGTAAAACCTATTTATCATGTTGCACAGTAACAGAGATTACCTAGAAGCATTCTATCTAAGCAATAATCCTGTCATATTTAATCACAAAACGTAACATATATGAAGATTTTTCAAGCATTTTTCCACAATGATATTTTGTCATAAAACTGTAACAAACAAAAATTTAAGAAAATGGCCCTGGCTGGGTAGCTCAGTTGGTTGGAACATCATCCCATATACCAAAAGGCGGGTTTGATTTCCAGTCAGGGCACACACGTAAGTTGTGGGTTCCATCCCCATTCAGGGTGCATACAGAAGGCAACCGATCAATGTTTCTATATCACACCAAGTTTCTCTCTTTTTTTTTTCTTCTCTCCCACCCTTCTTCTTCCTCTAAATTCAGTAAAAAACATATCCTCAGGTGAGGATTAAAAATAATAATAAATTTAATAAAATATATAAAACATTCAATTATAGGACTAATATTAGGCCAGAGACTCATCTCACCAGCTAATCTTTAACCCAGGTTCATTCATTCAATTATTTGAGTAGCAACGCACAAGACACTGTGCTAGGCACCGTGGAGAAAAATGATATACTAAATATAGCCACTGTGTTCTAGAAATTCACACACTGGCATTTCACAGGCATAAAATGTGCAGTGAACCTAATTCCACACCCCCAAATGCTCAGAACATCCACGTATCAAAAAAATATTAATTATCTATAGTGTGCCTTAAACTGCTAGCTGATAAGAAAAGTTACATATATATTAATTAGAGTAATGTAAATTCTAGGGGAAAGTTATATTCTTAATGATTAAAGCTGTCTACTTTGATTATAAGACCATACGTTTGAACTGAATCGTAAAAGACAAGTTTGCTGAGAGAGAAGAGCACACCAAGCAAAGTGAATATTCAAAGGCAGAGGCAGAAAAGAGCATGGCACTCTTCTTGGCAGTGCAAATAGTTCAGTAGGTCTGCAGCAGTAATCAGGAGGGGGATACCTTACAGACCTTTCTAAAAGATATGAATTTTGTTCTAATGACAAAGAACAGATGACAAAAACTAAAAACAAATTCAGATCATCACCCAGGTAATGGTGATTGAAAGATAAGGCCAGTAGCAGGAAACCAGATAAGAGACTACAATAATAACAGTCCAGGTTAAAAAAATAAAGGTAGGCCTAAATTATAACTCAGTGATATTAAAAGTGAAGACAATTTCAAAGTAGCACAATCAAGAGTTTCAGTGGCTGAAGGCTGTGGCCGATAAGGAAGACGGAAGAGTCAAGCGCTTACAATTAAGTAACTGTGTGATATCAATAACCAAGACAAATAGTAGGCATATACTTGTGAATGAGTGTGTACAGTTGTGTGTAAATGACAGAAAAGATGTGGTGTTTATTGTACACATGTTGAATTTAAAGCAGCAGTTGCCAACCGGTGGTCCGCGGATCACTGGTGGTCCGTGAGGTCCAAAAGGTTGGCGACTGCTGATATAAATGAAGATGTTCAAAAGAAGTTACTATTTAGAGTGAGTATAGAGGAGTGGGAGAATAATAAAATATATCTTGGAGTTCAATGTGAATGGGGAGCAGCTGAAGTAATGAAGATATGTGAAATCACCAATGGGCACAGGGTGGAATAAAAGAGAAAATAATCAAGGACAGAGCTTGGGAGAGTTCCTAAAGGCAAGGCAAAGTGGACAAGAGATTCCCAAAAGAGGCCAAGAACAATCTAAGAACTAAGAAAATAAAAATTTTAAAGAGACAGGACTGGTCAACAATGTCAAATGTAGCAGCAGTCAAGGGTAGTTAGGTAACCTTATTAAAAAGAATTTTAATACAGTGGTCATGGTTAAAGGCAAAATGCTAGGAATTAAGGGATAAATGACAGGTGAAAGAGTAGTGACAATAAGTAGGAAGCCTTTCTCAGTCTATATCAGTTTCCCAAATGTACTGAGCACAGAACATTTCCTCATGAGCATTCTTTTGTTCTGGTGCTTCCAGAACGGGAGAGACTTCAACATGACATGTTTATAAGCTAGGAGGAAGAAATCAATGTCAAGGGAAAGACTGTCTAAAACTGAAAAGGGCTAAATAATATAAATTGCAGAAAGAAATAAAGACAGGTTCTGAAGCATATAGTAAAAAAACACCCACTTGTCTGATCAGGAAGAAAAATAGTGAGCAAAGGTATGATTGAAAATGTACAGAAGTAGAAAGCTGACACATGAAGTAATTCTCACTGACCTTTCCAACCCTTCTGAAAAAACACAAGTCATTTACTCAAAAGGGATGAGGGGAGAGGAGAGCAGGTTTTAGGAGAACGTTAAAGGTTTAGAATAGCAGCTACAGAGAACAGAAGAGGGTATAGATGTAATGGGGGAAAGTAATACATATATGGTAATGCCATTTTTTTATTATTATTATTCATTTCAGAATGGGAGAGGAAGAGAGATATAGAAATATCAATGATGAGAGAGAATCACTGACTGGCTGCCTCCTGCATGCCCCCTACTGGGGACTGAGCCCGCAACCTGGGCATGTGCCCTTGACCGAAATTGAACCCAGTACCTTTCAGTCCACAGGCCAACGCTCTATCCACTGAGCCAAACCAGCTAAGGCGGTAATGCCATTTTAGCTGCATCATGGTTCTATACCTCTTCAAGCCCTGAGAGACTCTGAGCAGGTGGGTTGCAGTTTTGCCCATATATATCCAAACCCATTCTATCTAAAGTCCAAATGATCCTATTTCTTGGGGCCTAGGGACTAGAAACCACCTGAAAAAATACCAAAACTCATGACTAGAGATTCAAGTATACCCAGTACATTTACAAAACAAGCAACCAGAATTCAGAGGAGAATTTTTGGGTCAAGAGATTTTAATGTGAGAATTCTTGTAATTAAACACTTATTACAAGAAAGGCCATTTAATAAGACCACGGGGGGGGGGGGGGACTGGTTTTTTGAACTTTAGAAAAATGAAAAACCTTGAATTCACATACAGATTGATCAGGCAGAGGGAGGAGTAAACATTCTAGGTAAAGACTGAGAAAAGATAAAAGTGAATTCACAATTAGGTGGAATAAAGTATTGCTGACATGGAGTCTCAAGTAACCTTCCACCAACCATCTGATTGGTGTTTGGGCTCAGATCATGGAAAAATACAAAATGAAGAAGCTTTATTACTTAACAACACTGTCAAGAAGTAAATAAAGTTACTACCAGGCTCAGAAAATTGAAAAATATCAGGAATAGTTGGATAATGTTAAACTTAGAATTCTAAAAATTGAAGATCCTCTAACATTTCAAAATAAATCACCATCCTATGTTCTAAATCAGTTGTGATAATAAAACTAAGCAGTTTATAAGTCCCAGAAAACCTATGATCAATTTTTTAAAATATATGAAAATCTTAGAAGATAATGCCACAACTTGCATATATTACCTAATAAAAAAAATTAAACAGCAACATTTAGAGACAAGCAAAATACCTGAAGGGGCCCTAGCCGGGTAGCTTGGTTGATTGGAGCATCATCCCATTCACCAAAAGGTTGTGGGCTCGATTACTGGTCAGGGCACATACCTAGGTTGCGGGTTCAATCTGCCAGTCAGGGCATGTTCAGGAGGCAACCAATCAATGTTTCTCTCTCACATCTATGTTTCCTTTCTCAATAAAAATATACCCTCCAGTGAGGATTAAAAAAAATACCTTAAGAATACAAAAATAATAAAACAAACACATACCTAGTTTCAAATAGTTACAATCCAGTGGAAAAAGACAAATAGGTAAGCAAACAGTATAAAAACACAATGCAATAAGTATTAAACAATACCAAGTATTGTGGAAACAGTAAAAAAAAAAAATTTAGCAGGGGTCCAAGATGGCAGCAAACAGGATTGCAGTAAGATAGAGAGAGTGCCCTGACTGGTTTGGCTCAGTGGATAGAGCGTCAGCCTGCGGACTCAAGGGTCCCGGGTTCGATTCCAGTCAAGGGCATGTGCCTTGGTTGCGGGCACATCCCCAGTGGGGAGTGTGCAGGAGGCAGCTGATCGATGTTTCTCTCTCATCGATGTTTCTAACTCCCTATCTCTCTCCCTTCCTCTCTGTAAAAAATCAATAAAATATATTAAAAAAAAAAAAAAGAGTGAGTGAGTGAGCAAAAGGAGAGTGTGTGGATGTGTGGGGCATGTATGTGTGAGTGAGGGCTAGTTATATTCCACAGGACTGTGGGGGACTAGTGTACCAGACTCCCCTAGCCAAGCAGCCTCTAATACCATTGAAATCTCTCCCGGGGCAGCTGGCCCTGCCGCAGAGACCGCGCCATCTTGAGGGGGGAGAGCGGCTGTGGCTGGGAGCCCACCCTCACCTCCACCCGGGAAGACTTTGGACACCACCTGGGACCCTACAGCCACACCAGCCAGGGACCAACTGCCATGGCTGCCAACCCACGAACAAAGAGACTCCAGCCTCCCTGGCCACGGGCTCCTAAAAAAGTCTGTCCTGGGGAAGACAAAATGGTGGCTGAATAGGCGGACAGGTCTGGCACCTTCTCACAGAGCAGATAGAAGGAATAGCTGAATCAAATAACATCCACCCTGAATTGGCGAAGTAAACACAGCTAGAGAGGCAATCCATGGATGGAAAAGTCAGAGATGGCCAGGAAACTGGGAAACCGGTGGGATCGGGGAATCTGGGCTGGAGGGAGAAACACGTGCAGTCTGGACTGAGCTGAACCAACACCACGTCCCTTAGGGGCAAGTGTAACACTCAACTGTGGAAGGTGTCCACAGGGCTTCTGGCAGTGGGGGACTCTAGACCTAAGCCCACAGCCATGGGAGGCTGCGCCCAGGAAGGCAGCCTGAAGTTCTGCACCGGCTGTGCAGTGCCAGGGGGAGAGAAACGCACAGCAGCTTGGGTGCTCTGTCTTTATATTCTCCTTGCTTTTACTCGCTAAACCCAGGATCTTTCAATTACAAGCATTCTCCCTGGCTGCAATGCAGGAGAAGGTGGTTTTGTGGAAGCTGGGGAACAAATTAGGGAGAGGCAATCAGGAGGCCAGTTCTGAAGAATCCAATCCCTGCAACCCTGAACAGACATTTTTCTCCTGGAGACCAGGCCACTCCTAGCAGTGCAGCGACACCCAGCCTTGAGCTCAGCAAGGAAACAAGGATTCAAAATATTCCCAGAGAGCCCTTGGGGGCTAGGTTGAGGGGCCATTTGGTCCCAGAAACTAATACAGAAACACCGCCACCTAAAGGCAATGTCAGAAATAGATGCCTGTGTAAATATGACTGAAAGCAGGCAGACAAACAAAGCAGGCAGAGTGGTCCCTCCTGGCTGACACCAAGGCTGTGGCACCCGACACAAAGGAGCTGTGGATCACTGGGAGCTTCAACACGTTGCTATCTAGCAGGAAGCTGAGATGTGGCAGACAGAACAGTGGAGAGGGGTCTTAGACCAGCCCCCATGGGGCATTAAATACTCAGCTGAAGCAAATAAACTTCACTACTTCATTTTTTTAAAACTTTTACTTAAGAAACTAAAATTATTTTTCTTTATTTTTATTAGTAGTACTATTATGATGTTTTTAACCTTTTGTTGTTGTTTTTGTTTTTTTGGATTAGTGTTCTACATTCTATTTTTATTTATTTTTTTAATCATTACTTTATCTCATTTTTTCCTTTATGCCAACCATTTCTTCCTAACTTCATCCTTTTTCATCCTGTTTCTCTTCTCCTGTTCCTGCTTTAGTTTTTCTCTCTCTTTTCACTCCTTGCTAAAAATTGATCTTCTTTATCTGCTTTACTGACGCATTACTATTACATTAGTCTCTATTGCAGTGGTTCTCAACCTTCTGGCCCTTTAAATACAGTTCCTCATGTTGTGACCCAACCATAAAATTATTTTCGTTGCTACTTCATAACTGTAATGTTGCTACTGTTATGAATAGTAATGTAAATATCTGATATGCAGGATGGTCTTAGGCGACCCCTATGAAAGGGTCGTTCGACTGCCAAAGGGGTCGCAACCCACAGGTTGAGAACCACTGCTCTATTGGCTTACTTATATATCTAATTTCCTCTCCCATGCTGATGTTTTCTAACTCTCTCACCCTCTCCCTTCCTCTCTGAAATCAATAAAAATATATTTTTTAAAAGAATATAAAGAGGAGCCCTAGCCAGTGTTGCTCAGTGGTTACAGTGTTGGCCAGTGCACCAGAAGGTCTTGGGTTCGATTCCCAGTTAGGGGCATGTGCCTGGGTTGCAGGTTTAATCCCCGGCCCCAGTTGGGATGTGTCCAGAAGGTAAACAATTGATGTTTTCTTTCTTTCTCTTTCTCTCTCTCTCTTTCTCTCTCTCTCTCTTCCTCTCTCTCAGAAAAAAAAAAAAAGGAAACAATATCCTCAGGTGAGGATTAACAAAAACATTTTTTTAAAAAAGGATGCATGGTGGGAAAGGTCAATGGGGGGGAGGGGGACATACGCAATACTTCAACAAAAATTGTTTCAAAAAAATGTTTAAAAAGGATGCAAAGAGCAAAGTTTCAAAAATAAAAAGGTAGTCAGACAAATTAAGTATTGAATAAAATTGCTGGATTTGCTAATTAAGGAGATCTCTGAGAAACTTTGAAAGCTGATTCGGGAAAATTTTGCTGGCACCAAACTGTAGGCACTGAAGGAATAAATGGGTGGTAAAGAAATCAGAGACTTCCGGTCAAGGTGGCAGTGTACATAAGCGCAGCACTCACATCCTCCCACATCAACATCAAAAATTACAATTTAACCACAGAACAACCATCATTCAAAACAGCCTGAAATCTGGCTGAATGGAAGTCCTACAACTAGAGAATTAAAGAAGAAAGCACAATGAGACTGGTAGGAGGAACAGATGTACAAAATGGTCTGGCCCTACACCCACGTGTGGCATTTTTTTAACTGGGAGGAATATCTTGGCTGTGGAGGCCACCCATGAGGAGTAAGGGGTCCCAGCCCTACACTAGACCTCTCAGCCTAGTGTTCCAGTACTAGAAAGAGAAGTCCCTGTAACTTTGGGCTGTGAAAATCAGCACGGATTATGGCTGAGTGACACAGAGTCTGCTGGAGTCCCAGGCAGTTCCTCTTAAAGGGCCAGTGCATGGACTTACTCACACTCATTCCCTCTGAGCTCCAACACTGGGGCAGCAGCTTGGAAGGATCCAGGGATACACAGGAAGGAACTAAATTGACTGGTATCAGGGCAAGAACTAGGGGGCAGCCAGTTAGCAGAGGTCATTGTTCTGAGGCTGAGACCTCCCCCATCACAGAGCCAACAGGCGGGCACCATATTTGAGTTTCCATCAACCTGGCTCAGACTATTCCCCTGGCCCTCGTGACACCCTGAAACCCAGCCGGACCCAATTTGGTGCCAGACCCAAACTGCTTGCAGAGTTCCTTCTATATGAATAGTATGTCCTGGCTCAGGCTTCAAACTTTTCTAAAATCTCTCAAAGAAGCAGTAGCTGGCCTCAGTGTGTCCCATGCCTCTCAAAATAAGATGCCCCAGGCCCGAAACTAGCAAAAGCCTGCCTTGCTTCACAGCTTGGCCTCTCCTGGGCACCTCCAAACCCAACACAAGTAGCAGTCATCTTCAGATAGCTCTGTAGCTCATGTCAGACACAGGCAGTAGCTGACTTTGCAACTCCAAGGAGGCCCCAGAGCCAGTGCACCCAGTGGTCAGTTTCAGACCATGCCACATTCACAAGTGACACACTCAAGGGGCTGATTCAGAGAGCACCAAAGCCACACTGAAGCAAGTCCTGCTCCACAGGGGTGTCTCCTGCATAGCAGCTCTTCCCCTGTAGTTGCAGCTGGTCCTCACAGCCAACTGGCCTGGGGTCAACCCCTTCTAGTGATGTGAACAGTAAGCAAGGCTCAACGACATCAGGAGAGTGCACACAGCCCACACAAGGACGCACCTGGAGTGCCCAGTTCAGATGCCTGGGGTGGCTGAGCCACTGGACCCTACAGGACACCTACTACATAAGGTCACTATACCAATCCCAGGAAACATACCAGCTCTACCTCATACAGAGAAACGAACACAGGGAAGTAGCCAAAATCTGAAGACAAAGAAACAGGTCACAAATGAAAGAACAGAAGAAATCTCCAGAAAAAGAACTAAATTAAATGGAAACAAGCAAACTACCAGACACAGAGTTCAAAACAATGGTTATAAGGATGCTCAAGTGACTTAAGATCTTTAAGTAACTTAGTAAGAACTTCAAGGAACTTATAAAGAACATCAACGACATAAAAAAGGACCAGTCAGAAATGAAATATACACTAACTGAAATGAAGAATAATTTATAGGGAATCAACAGGAGAGCAGAGGATGCTGACAATCAAATCAGCAATTTGGAACACGAGGAAGCAAAAAACATCCAATCAAAGAGCAAAAAGAAAAAATAATCCAAAAATATGAAGACAGAATAAGGAGCCTCTGGGACAACTTCAAGCATACCAATATTCACATCATAGGAGTGCCAGTAGGAGAAGAGAGGGGGCAAGAAATTGAAAACCTATTTGAAAAAATGACAGAAAACTTCCCTTATATGGGGAAAGAAATACATACATGTCCAGGAAGTGCAGAGAGTGCCAAACAAGAGGCACCCAAAGAGGCTCACACCAAGACACATAATTAAAATGCCGAGGATTAAAGACAAAAAGAAAATCTTAAAGGAACAAGAGGAAAGCAGTTAGTTACCTACAAGGGAGGGCCCATATGACTATAAGCTGATTTCTCAACAGAAACTTTGCAGGTGAGAAAGGAGTGTCAAGAAATATTCAAAGTGAGCTCGGCCAGTGTGACTCAGTGACTGAGCATCAACCCATGCAGCAAGAGGTCACTGTTCAATTCCCAGTCAGGGCACATGCCTGGGTTTCGGGCTCGATCCCTGGTGAGGGCCATGCAGGAGGTAGCCTATCAATGTTTCTCTCATCAATGTTTCTATCTCTCTCACTCTCTCCTCTTCTATCTCTATAAAAATCAATAAAACATACTTTATAAAAAAAAACCAAAAAAATATTCAAAGTGATGAAAAGCAAGGACCTACAACCAAGATTACTCTACCTAGCAAAGCTTTCATTTAGAATTGAAGATCAGATAGAGACAAAAAAAAAAGCTAAAGGAGTTCATCACCACCAAACCAGTATTACATGAAATGTTAAAGGTCTTCCTTAAGAAGAAGAGAGAGAAAGAAAAAAAGATAAAAAATATAAATAATAAAATGGCAATAAATACAAATCTATCAACAATTGAATTTAAAAATCAAAATAAGCAAGGAATCTAATGAACAAAATAAACTGATGAATAAAATAGAACCAGAGGCATGGAAGCATGGAACAGACTGAAGAATCTCAGAGGGAAGAGATTAACCAAAGAACTTATATGCAAACATGCATAACCCATGGACACAGACAATAGGGTGGTGAAGGCCTGGGGTGGGACGGGATCCAGGTGGAGATGGGCAATAGTGGGGGAAACAGGAGGACATCTATAATACTCTCAACAATACAGATTTAAAAAATAATAAAATGATAAAAATAATTTTGGGAGAAAAAAATCAGAGAAAAGATTGAATCTATTCAAAGGGTCCCCACATAGAAAATTCACAAACATAGTAATAGAGACCAGATTGGCATTATCAATATTTCAAACAGCCATATGAAAACTAAATTTCATTTCCACCAAGCTACAAAAGACTAAGAAAAAAATATTAAGTTCCTTTTATTCTCTAATTAGCCTATTACAGGTTGCAAATGTATGCTCGGTAGACAGGTTCTTTCATATTATGAGATTCTTGGTAGAAAATAAATAAAAAGATTATTAAGCACTAAAAGATTGGGAATCATAGCTCTTGAAAGATATCCAGCACTAAATAGAGTATATGCAATTATGAATAATACAGGTAGAAACCTTCAGCAAAAGGCTTTTTTGTTATTGTTGCCGTTTTAAGGTTTTTGTTGGTTGGCTGGTTTTCTTTTGTTTTCAGCAGCAACAGCAACAACAACAAAAACTACTAAAGATGTTAGTAAGATTAAGATATCAATGTAAAGAAATGTTTAAAGTTCCAGTTAAAGATCACTGAAAAAAAGATGCCTCCGAAGAAAAAAAAAGCTGACCTTACAAACGTTGCAGTCACGCATGAGTCAAGTCCATGTCTGGAAAACTATGTATGCATAGTTCAGTCAATGAGTTAGATAAATAAACCAATTAAAGTTCTAATACAACTAGAGCTATATCACACAGAAACGTAGAATTTTAAGTCTGACAAACATGGGTTCAAATTTCTACTCTTCTACTAACTACTGCTTAGCCTTAATGTTACTTAGCTTCTCTGACAATACTTCATTTAACAACAACTTTTGTCCCATAAACTACTCGGAAGACCAAGAGAGATAATATATGTAAAAAAATTAGTACAGTGCCTGGCACTAAGTAACCATTTAATAAACATAGCTATAATTACTAAAATAAAATATAGACAAATATCTCTCTGATTTTAGGATTGAGAAGACCTAAGTTTTAAATGAAAAGGAAACAAATGAAACAGGAAAGATTAATATATCTGGCTAAACAATCCCTTTAAAATTTATGTGAAAAATATACAATATTGAAAAGTAAACATCACACAAAACTAAAGAAATATTGGTATAGAATATATTTATATAAATTATTTTTCTTATACAACAAGAAGATAAAAATCCTAAGAGTAAAAAATTATGTATTGACATACTCTTTGCTCTGCATAAACAACACCAAGTACCCAATTTAGGGAATCCACAAAAATAGTAATGGAGACCAAACCAGATGGGTATTTTCAGTACTTCAACGTAAGACTCACAGTGTGAGGTATTACTGCCCCTCCAATATTTATACCCTTAAAGGAAAAGGACTATTTGCAGCATAATAGTAGTATATGAAATATAAGTCAGATAACACCAATTCAATCTTCCTCACACTGAAAGCAAATCTATTACTAGATGTTTTAATTAAAAACAAAGCATAATTCTATCATATATTCTTATCCTAACTTAATAATTTTTCAAGTTGTGCTAAAAAGATGTATCTGAAAACTGCCACTGGGATAAGGGGGACAGGGGCAGTTGTGTGAAGTTGAATGGCTATGCCTCTGTATTTATCAGTGTTTCACTCCACAACCTACAAGCAGTTTCAGTTCCACTTATATCTATTCTTATACAGTTCATGTTCAATTTATTTTCAGACTTTCTTTTTAAACCTGAAAAATAAGCCTGGCCAGTGTGGCTCTGTGGTTGAGCATCAACCTATGAACCGGGAGGTCACAGTTCATTTCCCAGTTCAGGGCACATGGCTGGGTTGCAGGCTTGATCCCTAGTGGATACAATACTGAATAATAAAGGTAGAAACCTTCAGCAAAAGGCTTGTTTTCAGCAGCAACAAAAAAATTACTAAAGATGTTAGTAAGATTAAGATATCACCATCACTGATGTTTCTCATCACGGATGTTTCTATCTCTCTCTGCCTCTCAGAAATCAATAAAATATTTTTTAACTGAAAAATAATTGTAACAATCCACATCAAATCTCTCTCCTCTGATCTTAGACAAAAATTCAGTAAACTCTACTGCTACCCAGAATTGACATATCCAAAACTTTACACTTAAATTTAAGTATATGGACCAAGCCGGTTTGGCTCAGTGGATAGAGCATTGGCCTGTGGACTGAAGGGTCCGTGGTTCAATTCTGGTCAAGGGCATATGCCAGGATTGCAGATTGGCTCCCCAGTAGAGGGCGTGTAGGAGGCAGCCGATCAATGATTCTCTCTCATCATTGATGTTTCTATCTCTCTCTCCCTCTCTCCTCCTCTCTGAAATCAATAAAAATATATTTAAAAAATAAATCAATAAATTTAAGTATATGATTATGTGGACCCCCCCCCCACACACACACACCACTATATCTTTATATTTATTACCAAACTTCAGTTGGGCAAATACCACCACATTTTGCAATATTTAAAATAACTTCTTTATTCTGTGTCCAAGGCAACATGGGTATTGCTAAGATAGTAATATTAAACAGACCAAAATATTGTGAAATCCCTTCATAATACAAGTTTATTGACAGAAATAAAACCAAGTTGTTAGCTTTGTTTTATCTTTTCGGTATATGGTACGTGTATGTGAATTACAGGCTTTTGGCTAGCAATATATTAAAAATACAAATTTACTCAGAGAGGAAAGATACTCTATCAGAGGTCCTCAAACTTTTTAAACAGGGAGCCAGTTCACTGTCCCTCAGACATTCCACACATGCGCACTGCGGGCCCGGGACGAGTCGGCTGCTAAGCAGGACAGGCAGCGGCGGCAAAAACACCCGGCGGGCCGGATAAATGTTTTCGGCGGGCCGCATGTGGCCCGCGGGCTGTAGTTTGAGGACCCCTGCGTCTACTTCCAGCTAAACTAAAATTCTGATTAATAGAACTATATTATATAATTACCAATTTTTAAAAATAAGACTATAATAATTATAATCCAAATTGAAATTGAATATAATTCAATTATTTTGTATGTACTTCAGAATTTCATACCAAAGCTAGCCTTTGAGTTATAAAAATTCATTTTCATTATTCAGCACTCATAAGGCAGAGTCAAAGACTGAAATGTATCTATCACAACTCTAGGTCAACATACTACTGAAGGTGGTTTTAGAGCAAACACTTGACAAGTTTGTTCACATACAATTTTTATTTCCTAATAAAAAATGTACCAAAAAAAACCCACGAAGCTTCCTGTTGTTCAAATTCCAAATAAATAAGATTTTCTATAATGAATTTTATAATATGATTTTTCAATGTAGTACCTTGAATAACTTCATGTATTAAAAATAATTAAACTTGCCCTGCCTGGTATGGCTCAGGTGGTTGGAATGTCATCCCATACACCAAAAAGTGGTGGATTCAATTCCCAGTCAGGGCATATATCCAGGGTACGGGTTCGATCCCCAGGCGGGGCTCATGTGAGAGGCAAACCATCGGTCGGTCGGTCGGTCTCTCTCTCTCTCTCTCTCTCTCTCTCTCTCTTCTCTCTCAAATCAATAAATAATAAGATTTTTGATCTTATTAACTGTTAACAAGATCCAAAAGGAAAAAATTAAATTTAATAAAAGAATAGGAAAATATACAAGCAGAGAAAGCTAAAAAAAACCACCAAACAAAATCATTTTGTTGGTTAATGGGCCACTAGCCTCACTTTCGTTAAAAAAAAATCACCTATGTATATCATCTAAGCCACCCAATCTCAAACCCACCACCCCACAGACACAGAAAGCAGCCAAAATATTCACTTTCAAAAAATGTCTAGTAAAATTTTTACCTGTAAATTGTTTTCTGTGAGTCTGTTCCACCAAACCATATTGATGGGTACTCCTGATTTACACCTGTCAGCAAGGCAGCCAATAGGGTTCTTTGCTTTTCGTGCCTTTGATCCCATCGGAACTAGCCTCTCCTCCAGCATCCCCAGGCGATACTTCCTTGGCTAGGAAAAAGAAGGAAAGAAACCAGGCCACTCCTAACATCCCCCACACTAATCTAAACTAGCATAACTAGCAGAGAAGATACCAGGAATGGTGGAATAGAAAACAAAATTTCTAAGACACTCCCTCTAATTTCCTTATCACCACCCAGCATTTCCCACCCCCACCCCCAATACACAACTTCAAAATAACCCACAGTCCTAACAGGCTGAACAGCAATATTATATAAAGCAACAGATGTTTTAGAGACATACATTATAATCTAAGTTGGTGAGACTTTAATGAATAGAAATTAATGTATCAGCAAAACGCTTCGCAAAATTTTTTCCACTGGCACTTACCTATTCTCATTGCAATATGAAGAAATGGCTTCAAGGGTTCAAAATACAAGTAAAAAACTGTCTCCAAATTATACCTTTTTCTGCTCCCCATATCACTGCCTCAATACCTACTGAGAATTACCCCACTTAAAAGAAGAAGCTAAAGCCCAAAGAATAGAGTTTTTAAAAAAATTTTTAAAACTCTATGCACATTAGACCAGAGTACAAGTCATTCTATCTGAAGTGGGCATTCAATTTAAAATACTCAATGAAAAGAAGTAATCTCAGACTTTAAATAAAAATACACAAATATCAATGGTCTTATAAATCTCAGTAATTTGAATAGACTGATGCTAAATAAACTGTCCAATAAAAGGATGAATTCACTGGCTAACAATATATATAATAAAGTTAGTAAACAATCTTAGTGACTGGCAGGGTTTTTTATTATGTGAAAGTTAATTTCAGTGTCCACCATCTTACTTCTCTTAATTATATTAAATTTGTACTAAACTGAATCTTAAAGGGAATTTGTATATATATTTTTCCTTTAAGGAATAATGACACATTCTTGAGAAGGTATCTAATTTAAGACCTGAAATTTTAAAATCTATGTTTACTCATTGTTCTGTCATAAGACTGCTAAAGCAAATAATTAAATTAACTTTCTTCATAAAAGGTGTCATAACCAGACAAATATATAAAAAATATTTATTCCAGATTAAAAACAATCTGAAGAAAACACTTGATTCCTAAATTTCAAAATGATCTTGTAAATTATGCCAATGGAAATAATTCTATGCAACTTAGATACTCCGCTCCACGAAAGGCCCTCCACTATGCTGTCTTTGGTTTAAGGAGGAAAAAATAATTTTTAACTTGCATAAGAAAGGCAACTGTACTACCTACATACCCAATAATTATAGCAGTGGATAAAGTTTCATGAAGGTAAAATATTTCCACCTCTATGCAATCATGAACCAATTCAATTACCCTCTAGGTCTACATCAGAAGCAACTTTTGTAGATGAGAAAATGTAGCTTTCGGAACCATATTACAAATGAAAATTTTAAAGCGAGTTATTTCTAGTAACTAGAGTTCACAACTATAAAGATTTTATATACAGCAAAAATAATATAACCTTAATTAAGCCTTCACTAATTTAAAATTTACATTTTAGAAAATGTCTGGGCTAAGGATTATCCTATTAGAAAAGTTCAACATATCAAAGAATATTTATTTAACACACACAACCTATCAAATAGGACTTATACAAGGACACCTAAATTCCAGTCATATATTTGAAAGCAAGAAAAGTATTGCTTTAAATGTTCTTCTGTTAAGATCCTTTACAAATTCAGACTTGCTTTTGACCCGAAAATAATTATAATTAGTGCAATTTATTTTTTTACAGTAAGGCATAGCAACATAGAAAAGGGGTTAATCCAATGTGTCATTCTCCCTCCCTAACAGTTCTCATTATATGTTTTTTATTTTTCCAAAGAGGAATTCATCACTTCTCCACTTCTTTACCATCCCCCGCCCTCCAAACCTATAATTAGCCTAAGGATTTTTCCTTTTAGGTAAAAGAGATCTCCAAACATGTGCCATTACAGATTTAAGTTTCTTCAATAAATAGCCAGCAATTAAAGTTTCATCTAATGTGATACTGAGTGATATGACCTAGATGATATTTTTTTAGAATAGCATCTAAAATACCATTATAAGCAACAGAAGACAAAATGACATCTGAAAAGAGAGGACAGCAACAGAAAGTATGATGGAGAGGCAAAAAGATTAAATATAAAAGTCTCATTGCCTAGGAAGAAAATTATAGTAAAATCTCATTTGTAAACTAATTTCCAAATTATTTGAACTATTATTAATGCCTTGGAGGGAAAAAAAAATGTGTTTTCAACTAATCATTTAAGAGCCTAATTTGTATTAGGAACAGTTCTAAGTACTTGGAATACAATAATGAATAAAGCACTCACATTTCCCTCAAAAAGAGGACATAATCTATTAGGTAACAAAATCATGCAAACAGAACATATTCACTGTGATAAAATAAGTGCATATATAATCAAGGTACCAACAGTTCAGAAGCAAAGGCTTCAACGAGAAAGTGAAGGCCTGAGCAATTTTGAAGGAATACTAAATGTGCCCAGATAGATAGATAGATAGATAGATAGATAGATAGATAGATAGATAGATAGAGCGAGCTGTATTATAAGCTTCGAAAAATGTGTAGGTAGAAGCATAAAGGCACCGTGGTGTTAAGGGAAAACTGTTACGGTAAGTACTGAGTCTACCATTAGTAGAGGGACAACCTTAAGAGCAAAAGATGAGGTTTGAAAGCAATAAAAACAAACAAACATGAACTGTTTTATATCCTATGGCAAGGAGTTTGGACTTCATTCCACGGACAACGAAGAACTCTTGAAAACTTAAGAATGAGAAGTAAACTGGAAGCAGGTAGACAAACTGCTGCACTCTGGCAGCAACCCAAGTGAGAGTTTCCCAACCTCAGCAGTAGACTTCGGGTAATTCTTTGTTGTACAGGTCCTGTACTGTAAGATGTCTAGCAACATCCCTGGCCTCTACCCACTACGCCAGTAGTACAACAGCACCAGTTTTGACAACCAAAAATATCTTCAATGTCCCCTTGAAGAAGGGGGTCAAACTGCCCCCATTTGAGCCCTGGCCAGTGTGGCTAGATTCGTTGAGGGTCTTCTCATGCACCAAAAGGTCACAGGTTGGATTCCTGGTCAGAGCACATGTCCAGGTTGTAGGTTTGATTCCCTGGTCCAGGTACGTGTGGGAGGCAACTAATCGATGTTTCTCTTTCACATCGATGTTTTTCTCTTCCTCTCCCTTCCTCTCTCTCTAAAATCAATAAAAACATATTTAATTAAAAAAAAAAACTGTCCCCATTTGAGAACCCTAGTCTTAGTAAAGGATGTGAACTAAGGATATCGAAATGGCCTGGCTGAAGATGGATCTGCTAGGTTAAAAACAGCTATTGGGGATGAGGGAAATGGAGAAGCCAAATGGAAGATGAGAAAATAAAAAGGGCAAACAAAATTTGATGGGAAATGTTTGTTTACCCCTAAAGTTGATGGGAAATGTTTGTTTACCCCTAAAGTTAATCCTCTCAAGTTTTCTGAGTTCTATAAGATCCAAACACTTCCTCCGGAACCAATAAAAGTAACCACTCCTGTTCCCTTTCTATTAACTTGCAGCAATCCTTTCCTTGACCAATCTTGAGAATTTGATGGTCAAATAAATTAGTAAGTTCCCATGTTGATCCTCCCTTCTTCATAGCCTTGCCAGTCTAGCCTACTGGTTATTATGGAGAAGCATTCTAAAATGCTATGTCCTATTAGTAAATAACCAGCTTTTCTTTTCCACCTTCTAGTAAGTCAATATTGTACACCAAAATTCGCAATCTCTTTTTGTTCATCTGGCAAAATATCCAGCAGAGCCTGTAACTGGCCTTCCCTCCTCCCCCTCCTCCTCCTCC
>NW_005369552.1:850463-864572 GCF_000412655.1 Myotis brandtii | reverse complement strand
TACAAATCTCAAGATTCACTACAAAAGTGACTTTTATCATTCTTCACAAACTCTAAATAAACAGCATAAATAAGATAGCTGAAAATAGTGTTGCCCTTCTTATTGGATGTTTAAAAAATAACTTAGGGCTTGAACAAAAGTTTTCAAGGATAAGAAAGTTTGATTATGTATTCTAGATTAGCACTCCTCAAACTGTAATGAACATATGAATTGTCTAGGGATCTTGTTAAAATAAAGGTTCTAATTCAGTAGGCCAATTGTGAAGCCCGAGATTCTACATTTACAAAAAAGCTTCCGAGACTGCTAGTGCTACTTGTCTGGTGACCACACACTGAGAAGTAAAGTTCTAGAGCATGTCAAAGAAAAGACCTGGATAAGGAACAACTAGTGGTGCAAACAGAAACTGGAGTCACCCCCTACCCCCAGATAAAAAGGAATAGGGGTTCAACAGTGTAACAGCCCAACTCCTTAAAGCCTGACCAAAATACTTAGAACCTTCACTACTCATAGTTCCCAAAGCCCTGGCTCTTCAAAAATCTTTGCCCTAATCCAAAAAAGCCCATTCCAATGGTTTAAGACTAAGGGAAGTCAACTCTCATTCCTAACTAGACTATGTCAAAGAACAGTAAAAGCTAATTTTAAAAACTGTTTTAATTCCACACACATATTTTTTTCATTCATTCATCCATTCATTCATTCACTCAACATTTCAGCATAAGGTTCTTTGCCCTTCCTAGAAAAACAATGATAAGCTCTATTCTCTTCCCCTAAAAATTCACGGTCTAGCAAAAGTAAAGTCTATAAATACCACTGCTAACATAGAAAATGTAGTTAAAGCTACCAAGTAACAGACCAATTTCCAATGCACAACTTTTTTGGTAAAATTTCAAAACAGCCTCATCTCCAGAAGGCTTCAGATCATCAACCATATGTTACGACGTATGATATAATCACCCTATATAATAAAAGCCTAATATGCTAAGTGTCCAGTTGTCCGGTCAACCAATCAAAGTGTGATATGCTAAAACCACTCAACCACTCATTATGACATGCACTGACCACAAGGGGGCAGACAGTCGACCAGTCGACCAGTCGCTATGATGTGCACTGACCATCAGGGGGCAGACAGTCGACCAGTCACTATACGTGCACTGACCACCAGGGGGCAGACGCTCCGACCGGTAGGTTAGCTTGCTGCTGGGGTCCAGCTGATCGGGACTGAGCAAGACAGGCCAGACATGCCCTGGAGCCCTCCCACAGTCCCTCCCCGGCTGGCCAACCTCCCACATCCCTCCCTGGCTCCCCTATGCCCTCTCGCAATCTGGGACTCCTTGGAGGATGTTGGACAGCCGGTTTCGGCCCGATCCCACAGGCCAGGCCAAGGGGTTCCCTCAGCCCAGCCCAGGAACCCTCGGGGATGTCCGACTGCCGCAGAGGCAGGAGAGGCTCCCGCCTCCACCACTGCTGCGCTCACCAGCCATGAGCCCAGCTGTGCTCCCCCTGTGGGAGTGCACTGACCACCAGGAGGCAGCCCCTGCATTGAGCGTCTGCCCCTTAGCGGTCAGTGCGCATCATAGCGACCAGTCGTTCCTCCGGTCAGTCGATTTGCATATTAGCCTTTTAGTATATAGGATGAGAGAAATCAAATTGTTACTGATGACAAAAAGTTTCCAATGCCCTGAATTTTGAGAAATCCTTTTGAACAGCAAAAATACAGTAACTGTGCTTTCACTATTTGTACTCTGAAACAATGAATGATGACTTAAAGTTGCTATGGATAACACTTTAATTTGCATTTTATTAATCATAACATCTTCACATACTTAGAAAATAGTACCCATGTATGAAATATTATCTCCCTTCAGATAATGCTCAATAAATATATTAATTCATTACCTTTTGCAGTAACAACTCGTCAACCTACTTCGTGCCATTCCTGAAGGTCCACTAGTATTAGGAACCTCTGACCTATAACTTACTATATATTTATTTGAAAGTAAACTTGCATTTCTTTCACAATCTCTTCTGGCTCACAACTGCCTTCCCTCAATTAAATATCTTGATATTTTATAGTATTTGTAATGATAAAAAGTAAATATAAGATTATAATTCCATTAGTCATCAGTGATCAATGTAAACTCACTGGGGAAAAATAGACCCCAAACTGATTCAAATCATTTAAACTTTTTAAATCAAGTAAATTAATTTCCAGGGGTAAAAAACTTTAAAAATAAAAAAACAAAACAAGTCAACCTCAAAGATTATGTTGTATTTTGTCTTGTCATTCATTATTATTATTTTTTTTTAAATATATTTTATTGATTTTTTTACAGAGAGAAAGGGAAAGGGACAGAGAGTCAGAAACATCGATGGAGAGAAACATGGATTAGCTGCCTCCTGCACACCCACTACTGGGGATTCGCCCGCAACCAAGGTACATGCCCTTGACCGGAATCGAACCCGGGACCCTTCAGTCCCCAGGCCGACGCTCTACCCACTGAGCCAAACCGATCAGGGCCATGCATTACTATTAACTGTGGGCCTTTCATGACATTATATTAAGTGTCTTACATTTTAATTATTTAAATAAAGACAATAATAGGATGAGATGGGTGGGTGAATAGATCTACAAAAAGTAGTTCTAATAGAAAAACAGACTGTCACAGTTAAAGATCCACAGATAGGTAAATATCTGTAAATGAAAAGATCTTTTAATTTGTGGAGTTAATACACAAATCACATATAGGATGAGAGAATGAAAAAAGAGGATGCTACTAAGTAAAAACTGATATAAATTATATCAAATATAGCAGAACAGGATATACATATTCACACAAACATATTTTTAAGCTCTACTATGAGCCAGATCCTGGGAAAAGAGTCCTTCTCAAATAAGACACCATGAGATAAGTCAGTTCCTTTTGACTCCCCTTCCCTTATCCTAACAAAGAGCTTTAAAATCAAGTACAGAAAAAATGAACATGATATTTCAGAAATGTTTGTCCCCTAACCCCAAAGAATTTAGCTTGTTATGGAAACCTTAAAAATTTACAAAAGTGAAAATCTGTTATCCCACTATTAGAAATACAGTGGGGCCTTGACTTACGAGTTTAATTCGTTCGGAGGCCGAGCTCGTTAAGGAGCTCATTAACTCAAATTACTCTGTCAACTCAAAGCAAAAAATCGGCCGAGAGACAGCTGGTATCTCAAAAAACTCGTTAGTCGGGACACTCGTAAGTCAAGGCCCACTGTAAAATGCAAATGACTTGGTAAAGCTGCCTATTGATAGAAATAGCGTCCTAAAGCACAACTAAAACAAGGAAAGTAAATGGCAGGCACCTGAGCCTATTTTACTTAAAAGGGTGGAGAGGAGAAGAATAGAATAATGACTAGATGACTGAAAAAGAGAGCAGAAAAGGGCCAAGAAAGATATAAAAGGAGAAACCAAGAATGCCAGACATTAATTTTGAAACTTTGCCTAGGACAGTGATTCCCAAAGTGGGCGCTACCGCCCCCTGGTGGGCGCTGCAGCGATCCAGGGGGGCGGTGATGGCCACAGGTGCATTTGTTTTAACTTTTTTTGTATTACCTTTCTATTCTGAGTTCAATAAATAGTTTCATAATTTCAAACTTCAATGTTTATAATTTACACCTTTCTTTACTATATTTTACGAAAAATGAAGAAACATTAATACATACATCTTTCTGTTTAATTGCTATTAAAATTTTAAAAAAATTAATTTCCAGGGGGCGCTGAATAATATTTTTTCTGGAAAGGGGGTGGTAGACCAAATAAGTTTGGGAACCACTGGCCTAGGATTTGTCTCAATTATCTGGGGTTGCCCTGCATAAAAACTCAGAGCTTAGCAAGAACAGTTAGCAAACTGTCATGCTGAATCACTTCAGTTAAGAATATGTGTAGGCCTTGGCTGAGTTGGTTAGAGCATCATCCTGATAAAATGCCAAGGTTGTGGGTTTGATCCCCAGTCAGGGCAAATACAAGAATCAACCAATGAATGCATAAAGAAGTAAAACAACAAGCTGATGTTTTTCTTTCTGTTTCTCTGAGACAGATAAGAGAAAGAGACCTTATCTGTCTCACTATTAAGGTCTCCACATGTATTGCTCTAATACAGGATGTATCCAAAAAACTGTATATACAATTTTAACAGCTGATAGCTCAATTTTGAAAATGAAATATATTTCAATAACACTGTCTTTATAATTATTCAAACAGTATGTATACATTTTTGGGACACCCTATATATTAACTCCCATTTTTAACAAAACTTCATCTCCAGTGTGTTGAACCTTAACTCCCCATCAGTTTATAGCCATAATTCAATTTTTCTACTACCACCCTTGGCCAACTATAATTATACACATGCTATATAATAAAGCGGTAATATGCAAATTGACCATCACTCCAACACACAAGATGGCTGCCCCCATGTGGACACAAGATGACCAGCAGGGGAGGGACCAGGCCGGCAAGGGAGGGCAGTTAGGGGTGACCAGGCTGGCAAGGAAGGGCAGTTAGGGGGGACCAGGCTGGCAAGGGAGGGCAGTTAGGGGTGACCAGGCTGGCAAGGAAGGGCAGTTAGGGGGGACCAGGCTGGCAAGGGAGGGCAGTTAGGGGTGACCAGGCTGGCAAGGAAGGGCAGTTAGGGGGGACCGGGCCAGCAGGAGAGGGCAGTTGGGGGCGACCAGGCCTGCAGGGGCGGGCAATTGGGGGTGACTAGGCCTGCAGGGGAGGGCAGTTACAGGCAATCGGGCCAGCAGGGGAGGGTGGTTAGGGGCTACCAGGCTGGCAAGGGAGGGAAGTTAGGGGTGACCAGGCCTGCAGGGGCGGGCAATTGGGGGTGACTAGGCCTGCAGGGGAGGACAGTTAGGGGCAACCAGGCCTGCAGGGGAGGACAGTTAGGAGTGATCAGGCCTGCAGGAGAGGGCAGTTGGAGGCGACCAGGCCTGCAGGGAGGACAGTTAGGGGCAATCGGGCCGGCAGGGGAGCAGTTAGGCGTTGATCAGGCTGGCAGGTGAGTGGATAGGGGGTGATCATGCTGGCAGGCAGAAGCAGTTAGGGGCAATCAGGCAGGCAGGCAGGCGAGCGGCTGGGATCGGGCCTAAATGGGCAGTCGGACGTCCCTCGAGGGGTCCCAGATTGTAGAGGGTGCAGGCTGGGCTGAGGGACACACACACACACACACACACACACACACACACACAAACACACGCCCCAGTGCACAAATTTCATGCACTGGGCCTCTAGTTTTTAAATAATTGTCATTTGTTCTATCTATAAAAGTATGTATTCCTAATGTGAAAAATAAAGAAAAAAATTACTGCTTCCAATACATTGTGAAATATCATATTTTTAAAATTTTCCTATATATCATGATCCAATACTTTGATAAAATAAAGATGAATTGCTAGAAAAGAAGATCACATAACTGGATACTGCTGTATTATCAAGCAGGAAAAATATCAATCCATCCTTAAATTCTCCACGTAGCACATATAAGACTGCCTACAGTAAAAATACTTAACTAATCTGATCCCAATAATTCACACTCTGACAGGCAAAGAAAAAGCAACACTAGGGACTCACCCAACTGAGACTTTCAGAAAATAATTTACCTAACTAGCTATGAAATATTAGTAACTATGGCCTAAATACCTGTTCTCCGATACCATTATGAAATAAAAATGTCACTAAGCAATCATGATAGCCTGCTTAGATCAACATGGAATTATAATTAAATATTTACACAAATTTGAATTACTTCCACTAAAATTACATCATTAAATATATATGATGAATTACTATAACAAAATAGACAGTCTCCATATGCCTTCAATTCAGTGTGCGCCATGCAATACCTTATGCCAAGAGTATTTCTAATATAGAGATTTTAAACCTTCTAAACTCAACCATTAATAATTTCAAAATATATGCAACCTGCACTCTCAGATTACTAAGTATATATAGCCCACTACTGAAAAAAATCTATGTCCCTACATATTATTTTAAATGTAAATGGCAAGAAAATATGGTCCTTCTAAGATATACTCTGTGAACTATAAATTTCTAAGTAGAAACTGACACATAGGTCCTTTCAGTTTGGACAGACATTGAATTTTAGAGATGAAAGAAAGCAATTATCCAGGCCATGCTCATCACTTCACAGTTGTGAAGATTATACTCTAGAAAACTGGCCCAAGGCCACAAACCTAGAGATCCAGGACCTCAAAAATCGCAGCTATATTAATCTGTTTCCATTAGGATATATTCTAGTATCGCTCCAAATATTGAGGTCATATTCATGGTAACGTTTCCTTTTATTATTTTCCTTTACTAAAGTAAATTTTAAAAGGATGCACACTATATCTTCCTTTTTTGAGTCTCTAGAAATTTTTACTATTTTCTCAAAAATAGCATCAGTACCTCTAAATTATATATTTCTACTATAGTGTGTAGTGCACCAAACCCTCATATTAGAAATCTTGTATTTATTTGCCATTCTACTTTAACCTTCTATTCATACATCAGAAACACTACTTATCACAGTTAACCAATTATTAATTCAAGGATGTGAAAAGGCCCTAGTCGGATTGGCTCAGTGGATAGAGTGTCGGCCTGCGGATTGAAGGGTCCCGGGTTCAGTTCCGGTCAAGGGCACATGCCCGGGTTGTGGGCACGATCCTCAGTGGGGGGCGTGCAGGAGGCGGCTGATCGGTGATTCTCTCTCATCATTGATGTTTCTCTCTCCCTCTACCTTCCTCTCTAAAATCAATAAATAAATATATTTAAAAAAAAAAAGGATGTGAAAAGGCCATTAAAGGGATCCCTAAGACCACTTCAGTTTCCCCTACACTAAATAGGTCCAGATAATTTGATTTCTAGGTTGTTTCTGCTTTTCAGCATTTTACTGTTTCCTTCCATATTGACTGGCTTTGTCTGTTGTCACTTCTTATTACTGCCAATGAGCCTGCTTGTATCCAACTCTATTACACTTACACCATATGCAAGAGTAAATGTGTTCCCAGTGAAAACCTATAAGAAAGTCTATAAAATCAAACTCATACATTTTAGTCTATTAATTACAGATGCTTAAAAGCATTTTGTAATTAATTACCTCCTTGTTCTCAACTGTTTCAAAATGAAGATAATACTAAATACATGAGGTACTGATATAATTCATACCTGACCTCACAAATTTTTTATCTTGTTAATATCTAATCTTCTTGAATTTCATTTTATACCACCCTCTGATCAGATACTCCCTATAAGCATATTAACACATTGTATGCGGGCCGTTTTTGCTTAATTTTTTGCGCAAATGGCAACATTCAGTAAAATTATGATAACTTTAGTTTTACATATTTTTTTTTCAATGAAACTTTTTGTGATTTACTATAAAATGTATACTGAATTATTTTTCTTAAATTTTAAACAGACAAATACTGGAAAACTCACTGGAAATTGTGTTTACCAGTCAACGTAAAACGTATAAATACGTTTCCCGCATCCAATGTGTTAAGCTTATATCAGTTTTCTAAAATCAGTATTCTCTTCTTCTGGGTCTTTCTTTCATTACTTAGGAAAATGAATTAGTTATAACTTTATAGTAATTTCCACCAAGTTTTACAACATGTTTTTAAGAGATTTTAAACTGTTTTTAAACAGTTGGGCCAATTATGAAAAGTTAGGGACTTTAAGTTTGCCTTGTAAGGAGGAGTTTAAATTAGGGTAGAAATCTTTGAAAGTTAGACAATGCAGTCAGAAAATAAAGTTAAAACATGATCAAATATGGTGACAGAAGAAGATCTGACTTTGAGTGATGAGCACACAGTGCAATATACAGATCTTGTAACATAGAAATTCACACTTAAAACCTATATGATATTAACCAATGTCACCCCATAAATTTAATAAAAGGAAAAAAAAAACCACCATAATCACTATACCTAAAATGAGTCACATTGATAGCAACTACATTAAATTAGATGTTATCTTAAAAACAGAATACTAAAGTATCTTAATACATACAAAAATAAGTATTTCAAGCCTTTACATAAAATGTTTCTATTTCATGCACACAGATGAAATAAAATTCTACATACAGGAGATATATAACAAAGAAAAGAGTAAACAAAAAGAAAGAAAAATACTACAGTCCATGAAAAGCCCTCTCCCCACTTAAAAGAATATTGCACGATATAGGTAATGACTAATATCACCTCTACATTCCATTTTGCTTCAAATAAGTTTCAATTTCACCTACCTTTCTTCTCTGAGAGATGTTGAGGGCACCAAAGTCATTAAACAAGGATGAAGCAGGTGAAGTGAGAGGATCTGGAAGGTAAGTTACATAAGTTTCCACACAAGATAACTCCAGTAACCCACAAGACTAATAATAAATGTTTAACTTGGCAATGCTTACAAAAGTAATGAAAATCACATACTACACTAACAGTAAACTCAATGCCTCAAACACAGTGAATATTCAAATATTTTCTGAGTGAATGAAACACAAATTGGAGAATACAAATTGGCATTCAGCCAATACTCAGTACACATTTATTCAAGAAGCTAAGCAGATTAGGATGCTTCTATTTGCTTAAAACTAAAAGAAAAATCAAACAGAAAACAAAAAAGATGACTTTTAACCATGTTATTAGGAATGTGTTTATGAAGGAAGTCTACCTGTAGTAAATGTTTATTTAGGGACCAAATCATGAGAAAAATAAAAAGGGTCTGAGAGAGAGGTAGTCACCCTCTGAGTGATCACGCTTGGTTTTAACACTTAGGCAAGGCCATAACCATCTACTCTATACAATATTCCACACTTTTAAGTTTATCATAGATATTTTATATTCTTACTAAAAAAAGTAAATTAAGTTTTAAAACACAATCATGAAATATGGGGGGGGGAGGGGATGAGGACACATTTGTAATACCTTAATAAAAAAAAAAAGAAGAAGAAAGAAATCCAAAGATTTTATAGATTCAGAGTTCTATTATTCTATGGTCAGAAGTTATAAACAAAAGTGTAAGTCTAAATTGTTTTTCACTTAACAAATCAGAAGTTTCTGAAAAGGTGTGCATAATATACATTAAAATATTTATCTTCGTTTCTGAGCTTTAAGTTAATCTTAAGTTTCTCATTAAATTACCTGTAAAACCCTAAAAAAAATAGTAAATACTCTCATTTAAAGAAACCTCATACCCCAGCAGGTTTGGCTCAGGGGAAAGAGCATCAGCCCATGGCCTGAAGGGTCCTGGGTTCAATTTCAGTTAAGGGCAGATACCTCAGTTGCAGGCTCATTCCCCTGGGTATGTGCGGGAGGCAACCAATCGATGTGTCTCTCACATTAATGTTTTTCTCTCTCTGTCTCTCCCACTCCCTTCCACTCTCTCTAAAAATCAATGGAAAAATATCCTCTGGTAAGGATTAACAAAACAAAAAAAGGAAATAATCCACATGCAAATTCTTATTGTCACCATTATTAATAACTGTTAACATTTTACTGATGCAGTCTTAATACTCAATTGTTGCTTTTTTTTTTTTTTTTTAAATCATCCTTTGGCCTGGCCAGTGTGGGTCCGTTGTTGTACCAAAGAATCTCAGGTTCAATCCCAGCCCCAGTCCAGGCGCATGTGAGAGGCAGCCAATTAATGTGTCTCTCTCACACTGATGTTTCTCTCTCTCTCCCACTCTTCATCCCTCCCTTCCACTCTCTCTAAAAAGCAATGGGGAAAAAAATCCTCCAATGAAGATTAACAACGCCTCCCACCCCAAAAAATCCTTGAATATTTATTTTTTAAAAAGGATACAGAAACATATCTGGAACTTCTATATCAAAAGCCTTAAAAATGTCCATAATCTTTCAAACAGTAATTCCATATCTAAGAATGTTCCCAAAGCAAATAACTCAAAATATGAACACAGATTTGAAGTATAATTAATTGTTTTTTTAAAAGAATAAAAACAAAAATAGTTCAGAAAATTATTAAGAGAAATAACAGAATTCAGTTTATAATGATCAAGAAATATTCATTAAAATATATTTAATGTGATCTTGAAATTAAGTATTATATTGTATATACTTAAGTACTGCTATGTATTATGTATATATGAGTAATACAAATTTTAATAGTTCCTGAATATGAAATAATAGATCATTTTTTTACTTTCTTCCTTATACCTGTCCATAACTTTCAAAATTTCTACAATGGACATATTGTTTTTAGAGTCAGAAACATACATATAAGAGAGGAAAAGGAACCAAGCCTTACCATGGCCTGCATATGGCTTGGCACTGTCATTTAGAAGGCTTGGGGAGCTGCTACTATTAGTCATTCTCTGAAAAAGAAAACATAGGTACATAATATCACTAGAATTAAGAATATTCAACCAATTAAGACTAACTTTCTTTGCTTCTTTCCCTCCTATCCATCTTTCACATTACTCATACTCTAATCACTGCTGCTTAAGATTACAATAATCTATGCAAAAACTTCCAAACACTCTGCATAACACAGCAAATGAAAATTTTACTCACTAGTCAGGTGTTTAAAACCAAAGCTGGAGACCTATTTTGAATGCACGTCTATTAATTTGTCAGCCTGGGCAACACACATATAACTACTAAATTTCCTTATCCATAAAATTTAAATTCCAATATCCATTCAAGATGTAAAGTGACTACATATAAAGTCAAGAAATGCTCTCTAATATCTTCTCCCAATGCATATTATCCTTTGTTTACCTTAGAGACTCTATAAAATTAGGCTATTCACTGTTCTCTAAATGTGTTTCATGGTTTCTCAACACACTCCATAATCTCTATGGTGTGTCTCTCCATCATGAAAGGCCTTCATTCCACAACCGCAAAACAGACAGAGGAGTGAAACTAGTTTCTTCCTATCTATCTCTAAATACTCCATGGTTGTCCCAACCCTAACCCCACCCTTGAAAGCTCACTCTGACTCCAAACCTACTAGGAGATAAGATGCCTTAACTATATCCCAACTACTTCATTATCTTAAATCCCACCCCCTCCTGATAAATAAATTTAGGAATAAATTAAGACTTTAGATCAGTGGTTCCCACATGGGACACATGTCACACGGGTGCAATTTGATTTTTAAGGGGGACAATCCAAGAATGAATTAACAGTGAATTTTTTTAAATTTCTTATGGTTCTAAGGGCCTCATATACAGTATATAAATATATTGTAATATATTTATTCATTTCAGTTCTCTATTATGTTTTAAACTTTATTTGCTATTTTTTCATATCACTTTACTTTTTTTTAAAAATATATTTTATTGATTTTTAACAGAGAGGAAGGGAGAGGGATAGAGAGTTAGAAACATCGATGAGAGAGAAACATTGATCAGCTGCCTCCTGCACACTCCCCACTGGGATGTGCCCGCAACCAAGGTACATGCCCTTGACCGGAATCGAACCTGGGACCCTTGAGTCCGCAGGCCGACGCTCTATCCACTGA
Organism: Myotis brandtii; assembly: GCF_000412655.1. Taxonomy (NCBI): domain Eukaryota; kingdom Metazoa; phylum Chordata; class Mammalia; order Chiroptera; family Vespertilionidae; genus Myotis; species Myotis brandtii. The sequence goes on along the minus strand of NW_005369552.1, from coordinate 853,054 downwards.
GCAAACCCGGTTAGGGCCACTTCACATTTTTTTAACAATTTCTTAGTGATTTCTTCCTCAGTACTTCAACTGTCCTTTCGTTCTTTTATTTTTCTCTTTCATGGATGCCATGTTCTTTGGAAGCTTGTTTAGACCAAGTTAATGGCCTTTTAGCTTCCTCCACATGAATAGTTGTTCACTTTTTGAATAATAAGAATTATATGTCATGGTGGGAGGGGACATATCAGGATTTTATGCTTAGGTGGGGCATGGCCAAAGAAAGGTTGGGAACCACTGCTCTAGATGCTCTCCACCCTCAGAATAAACTTCATTGTTTAAACTCATACTAATGATACCTGCAGCAAGGGATACTTTGTTTCTACAGGGCTTCCAAATCCATTGACTCCTATAAAGCTGGTGCTGAAATAGGAATCTGTGAGACTGGTATCAGTTAAAGCACCTCCATCTATTCCAGGAACTGAAAGAGAAAAAAAATTCAAGTATTTGATTATTTAAAAGCACAAACACTGACGTGGTTTCTGTGTTCCTAGATAACTTTTGAAGTGTCAATCTGCCACACTTATTTTTATTTACCTATTCATAACAAAAGACAGGACCAAAAAAAATTGGCTCAGCTCTAAACATTTGTTAAACAATGCTCAAGTTGACTGTTGTTTTCCTACAGAGATAGTAATTTATTTTATATCAGTCACCTAAAAGCTACCAAGCACAACATGAAGAAACAAATCAGACTTGGATTTCAAGTTTCTTTCTTTAACTTTGCAAGAGGCCAGCAGAAACTATAAACCACTGCAATTTCCTCAGGACTGTTTCTCAAATATATTATGGGGGGAAAATCAGCAGACTCACATTAATTCATAGTTCAGTAAAAACAATTTTACAGAAGTAGAAATGGAATAGAGTTCAGGAATGACACCCTGTCTGTGGATTTTAGGACAGGATAATACAGAATGATTTTAAGTAGAACAATCCATTTATATACAAAGTCATGGCCAATATGTTTTAGATACTAGTTCTTGGTAAGTACTTGGAATGCTATTTTTAAGCTGCTAGTTAAGTACAAAGCCTTACACTTCATAACAGCTGAACTGCAAAGAGAATTGCCCTCTCTGTGCAGAACCTCTAAGAACCACTGAAACCACTCCCACTCCCAACAAGAAGTAGTCTAACCCTAGCTGGTTCCATCACAGACTCAGAGTCCCAGGTCCGATTCCAATCGATGCGTCTCCCTCACATTGATGTTTCTGTCTATCCCCTCCCTTCCACTCTCTCTAAAAATCAATGGAAAAATATCCTCAGGTGAGGATTAACAACAATTTTTAAAAAGTAGACTAAAGAAATACTGATAGTTGGATGTAGGGTGCTATAATCTGAATTTTGGTATATCCTCAAAATCATATATTGAAATCCTAAACCCTAAAGATGATGGTATTAGGATGTGGGACCTTTAGGAGGTGTCTAGGTCATGAGAGTGGAGCCCTCATGCATGAGATTAGTGTTCTTATAAAAGAGAACCTACAGAGAGTCCTAGACCCTTCCACCATGTAAGAACACAACAAGAAGGTGCCCATCTATGAATCAGGAAGTGGGTCCTCACCAACCACCACACATAATCTGCCAGTGCTGTGATATTGGACTTCCCAGCTTCCAGAACTGTAAGAAATAAAATTTCTGTTGTTTATAAGCCACCCAGTCTGTGGTATTTTGTTAGAGCAACACAAACTAAGACACAGAGATGTGGGCATGTAAATTGGTGCAGCTACTATGGAAAAGGGTATGGAGGTCCCTCAAAAAATTAAATATAGCCCAGCCAGTTTGGGTCAGTGGTTGAACATCAACCAATTAAACAGGAGGTCACAGTTCAATTCCCGGTCAGGGCACATGCCAAGTTTGCAAACTCAATCTCCAGTAGTGGGTGTGCAGGAGGCAGCCAATCAATGTTCTCTCTCATCATTGATGTCTTTCTCTCTCTCTCTCTCTCTCTCTCTCTCTCTCAAATCAATAAAAACATATTTTTAAAATACTAAATATCAAACTACCACATGATCCAGCAATCTTAATTCTGGCGATATATCCAAAGGAAATAAAATCACTAACTCAAAAAGAGGTATCTGCACCTCTATGTTCACTGCAGCATTATTCATAATAGTCAAGACATGGAAACAACCTAAGTATTTATAGAGAGATGAATAGATAAAGAAAATCAATCTCTCTCTCTCTCTCTCTCTCTCTCTCTCTCTCTCTCACACACACACACACGCACACACACACATACATACGCACACACACAATGGAATATTATTCAGTCATAAAAAAGAAGGCAATCCTGTAATTTGTGACAACAAGGATGGACCTTTTTGGAATTTGTTTTAAGTAAACTTTACAACATCTCTGTGTAATAACAATTTGCAATCCACTTTAAATAAGACTTACTATTTATATGAAAGGTCTGCTAAAATCTCTCCTTTTTTTTAAATGAAATCTTTATTGTTCAGATTATTACAGTTGTTCCTCTTTTTTCCCCACCATAACTCCCCTCCACCCAGTTCCCACCCCACCCTCCGCCCTCACTCCCCACCCACTGTCCTCAT
>NW_005369552.1:846975-848861 GCF_000412655.1 Myotis brandtii | reverse complement strand
GTTCTGGGTCTCTCTGACCCAGCTGCAGTTTGTTAGGTAATTTTCAGATTGCAAAGGGCCAGACCTTTCATATGCAAAAGCCTCTGCACACAGCTTGGGTGGGGCAGGGTCTCAGGGAATCAACAGGGCAGAGCAAACAGCTATGGCTGATCCTCAGTCCTACCCTAAGAGGCCCCGTGTCTCAGTGTCCTGGTAATCGCTGCAAGCACCTCTGAGAGAAAGCCGCCCTCGAGTTCCGACCGATGCCAGACAGTCCAGTTTCTCCCCGTATGAGTCTGGGTCCCCAGAGACTCGCCCGGAACTGGAGTTCAGAGCAGTGGGGAGCTTGAGACTCCCTCTCGATTGAAAAAGACAACCGTGTCCTCAGTTGCCAGCCCTTTCCAGGTACGCCTCCGTACCTCTGCACTTTACTTCCGCACCTCCTCTGAGTCTTATTAAAAAGTCTTAAACTGTTCCTGTTTTCTCAGCAAAGTGACTTGGAATTTCATAATGGAGAAGAGAAAATTTGTTGCTAAAACCAATTTATTACCAGTTTCAGATCACCTAAACGTATGGTTTCTTGAGAACTAGTAGAGATGGGGGGTTTTATATGTTTTATGTAGTACTTGTCATCTTTTAACATACTTTAAAATTATTGGGGCTAATGCATCCCAAGAATCTAAAAAGCAGTACCTGACACAGAGTAACTGCTCAATAAATGTTAATTAATTCAATGAATGATGAATCTCCACTTTTAGCCTAAATCATACTAAGTTGAAAGCTTGCCATAATTTTTTTTTTGAACACATTATCTGTATACATTAAATCTTTTTATAATACACTAGTGACCTGGTGCACAGATTCATGCACACTGAAAGGAAATTAATTAGAAGGTGGCCAGCAGGGCAGGACTGGGCGAGACGAGCCAGACACACCTGGAGCCCTCCTACAGTCTCTCCCCAGCTGGCCAACCTCTCGCGTCCCTCCCCAGCCTTGATCATGCACCAGTGGGGGTCCCTCAGCCTGGTCTGCGCCCTCTCGCAATCCAGGACCCCTCAGGGGATGTCTGAGAGCCTGTTTCAGCCCAATCCCGAAGGCCATATGCAAATCGACCAAACAGCAGAACTACTGGTCGTTATGACGCGCACTAACCACCAGGGGGCAGACACTCAACACATGCGCTGCCCCCTGATGGTCAGTGCGCTCCCACAGGGGAAGCGCTGCTCAGCCAAAAGCCAGGCTCACGGCTGGTGAGCACAGCGGCGGTGGCGGGAACCTCTCCCGCCTCCACAGCAGCGTTAAGGATGTCCGACTGCAAACTGGGAGCGGGCCTAAGCCATCAGTCAGACATCCCCTGAGGGCTCCCAGACTGCAAGAGAAAGCCGTGTGTCCTCAGTTGCCAGCCCTTTCCAGGTACGCCTCCGTACCTCTGCACTTTACTTCCGCACCTCCTCTGAGTCTTATTAAAAAGTCTTAAACTGTCCCTTTGCAATCTGAAAATTACCTAACAAACTGCAGTCGGGGCCCCCGACCTCACGAATTTTGTGTACCAGGCCTCTAGTGTGTATATATTGCAAAATGATTGTTAAAATGAGTTAGGTTAATGTCCAACACCACACAGTTATAATTTTTTTTGTTATGATGAGAACTTTTAAGATGTACTCTCTTAGAAACTTTCAAATATACAATATAGTATTGTTAACTATAACCACCTTTCCATCTATACTAATAAAAGAGTAATATGCTAATTAGACTAGCAGACCTTCCAGGAGACCTTCCCAGACGTCCTTCCAGACAAAGCCATGGTGGCGGGGCAGAGGTGGTTAGGGGCAATCAGTCCAGGAGAGGAGGACAGTTGGGGGTGATCAGGCCGGAGGGGGGGGGTAGCTGGGGGCAAGGCCGGCAGG
>NW_005369552.1:834712-846727 GCF_000412655.1 Myotis brandtii | reverse complement strand
GACACGGACACACACACACACACACACACACACACACACACACACACACCTGTGCATGAATTTCATGCACCAGGCCTCTAGTAATGTATATAAATAATGAATCACTGTGATGTACACCTGAAATAAGATACTGTATGTTAATTATACAGCAATAAAAATACCAATCCCAAAAGGTTACATGCTATATAATTCCATTTATAGAACACTGTTGAAATGACAAAATTATAGAAATGGAGAGCAAATTACTGATTACCAGTGGTTGGGAGAGAAAGCAAGTTACAAAATGGCAATTTGAGACTGACAGAACTATCTTATGCCTTGATTGTGTTGGCAGGTACACAAGCATAAACAGAACTAAATTCACACACATGTACACACGAGTGCAAATAAAACTAGGGAAAAGTGGAAAAGTGGGTTACTATGTCAATCAATGCTGACTGTAATACTGTATTATAGCTATGAAAGATGTTACCACTGGGAGAAACTGGGTGATGCGACAATATCTCTCTGTATTATGTCTTACAACTGCATGGGATTCTACAATTATCTCAAAATAGAAAGTTAAATTTTTTAAAATCTATAAAAGGTCAAAATAGATGTTAAGTTTTATTTTGGCAATAATTTTTCTTACAGGGTCATTCAAATTAACTTTCATGTAAAGAAGTGTTTTTACTCATTAACTGTATCTTACCTAGACTTATATTAGTACATCCCTCTTTGAGTATTTCTCATAAACCTCTGAGTTTTTCTCATAAAACTTATCAAGACCTAATATTAACTTATGCATATGTTTGTATACCCTACTAGAAGGTAAACTGCACTAGGGCAGAGTTTCGTTTCATTCAATGTTGTATTCCCATCACCTAGATCACAGCTTGCCATGCTGCAATGCACAATATTAAATGAGTAAAATGAATGGTATTATGAAGTCTATATGTAACCTATATAATAAAAGGCCAAACGACTGGTGGCTATGATGCACACTGACCACCAGGGGTCAGATGCTCAACGCAGGAGCTGCCCCCTGGTGATCAGTGTGCAACCACAGGGGGAGCACTGCTCAGCCAGAAGCCAGGCTCTGGTGAGCACAGCAGCAATGGCAGGACCTCTCCTGCCTCCACGGCAGCGCTAAGGATGTCTGACTGCCAGCTGGGAGCGGGCCTAAGTTGTCAGTCGGACATCCCCTGAGGACTCCCAGACTGTGAGAGGGCGCAGGCCAGGCTGAGGGACCCCCCCACCAAGTGCACTGGGCCTCTAGTTGTCCAATAAAAATGTGTAAACCTATAGAAGCTATCCTAATGGCAAATTCAGTACTCACTTTCCTGTCAGATCATACAAGTTTATGGAAAGAAAAGTGTAATCCTGGCTTAAACAAAAACATTTTTCCACAAACATTATACTTTTCAAAGTTATTTTATGAACTTCAGGTTATCCACTGCTTTCTTCCTGTGGTTGGATAGGCAACCACAGTTCAATAATTTATAGCTATTTTACTGGTCTTGAAAGTACAGCTGTCCTTCAGTATTGAAAGGGACTGGTTTCTGAACCCTTGTGGATACAATAACTGAGGACACCCATGTCCCTTATATAGAATACATATAGTCTGTGCACACATCCTCCTGTATACTTTGAATCACCTCTAGATTACCTATAAAATACAATGTAAATGCTATATAAATAGTTGTTACACTATATTGTTTGGATAATAATGACAAGAAAAATAGTCTATACATGTTCACTACAGACACAACCGTCATAGGCCTAATTACACAGTGCATGTAAGCAAAAGCGTAACATTTTTTTAAAATATTTTCCATCTGCAGTTGGTTGTATCTGCAGATGCGAAACCTGTAGATAAGGAGGGCCAACTGTATACTCTCAAATATTAGGGGGGGAGGGAGGACTAGGGACATAGATGTACAGGTTAATTATAGAGTTATTATTAATAATATTCAATAACAGCAGCAACGAAGACTGATATCTCACTATGTACCAGGCAATACACACTGATAGTGTCACATGCAATCCCACCAAGTAGGTACTATTTTTACCTCCATTTTTTAAAATGAGAAAAACTTGGGCTTAAGATTAAAAATTTGCCCAAGAGCCGTAACCGGTTTGGCTCAGTGGATAGAGCGTCGGCCTGCGGACTGAAAGGTCCCAGGTTCGATTCCGGTCAAGGGCATGTACCTTGGTTGCGGGCACATACCCAGTAGGGAGTGTGCAGGAGGCGGCTGATCGATGTTTCTCTCTCATCGATGTTTCTAACTATCTCTCTCCCTTCCTCCCTGTAAAAAATCAATAAAATATATATTTTAAAAAAAAATTTGCCCAAGATCACAAAGCTAGTAAGAGAGCCAGAAGTACACTTTAGATGTCTTATATCAAAGCTTCACTACTAACTAAATTAGTAGAACTGAAAACTAAGTTTATTTTGATAAACAAATCTATTGGGTTTCAAATAAAGTAATGTACATAAAATACAAATCGTGGGATAATAAATACTTTAGCTGCTAAAAATTGAGCACGTTATAGATTAAAATTCTAGCCCTGGCCAGTGTGACTCAAGAGTTAGAGCATGGTCCTGCGCACTGAAGGATTGCAAGTCCAATCCCCACCCCCACTGGAGCTCATTTGGGAGGCAACCAATCGATGTCTCTCTCTCTCTCTCTCTTTCTCTCTCTCTCTTTCTAGTTGGAAATGTAATTACATCATTAAAATGTTATCAGTAATTCAACTGAACTCAAATAAATCCACAGCTAGGCCTTGGAAGATCCCAAGTCCAAAAGAAATATGAAATAGCAAAAACTTAGAGTAATAAGAAAAAAAATTTTAGAATAACCTTTTAAAAAATAATAAATTGTTATTTCCCAAACAACAATCTTTTTTGTATAAATTGCTACTCTTTTTTTAATATTTTTTATTATTAATGTAATTTTTTTAATGATTTCAGAGAGGAAGGGAGAGGGAGAGAGAGATCGAAACATCAATGATGAGAATCATTGACTGGCTGCCTCCTGCACACCCCCTACTTGGGACTGAGCCTGCAACCCGGACATGTGCCCTTGAACGGAATCAAAACCGGAACCTTCAGTCTGCAGGCTAATGCTCTATTCACTGAGCCAAACCGACTAGGGCCCAAACAACAAACTTGAATGCCAGAGCATTGCCTGGTCAATATAAGAGCAGGATGGAGTAAGAAAATATAATATTTTATGTACATAAAAAGTAAGCAACAAATGAAAGTATGGTTCCTTTACAAGATTGAAGCATCATTTTAAGTAACTGTACTAAGAAAAAGCCTTTGTGCTAGTTTTCCAATGTTTGAAAATAAGGATAAAGTTTTCTCCTGTGTTTACTTCTAAAGTTTTAACAGGATCTGAAACACAAAACAATTCTGCAAATGTGAAGTACTAAAGCAAAGGTCAAAGACTCAAATGCCTAGAAGAGCCATGTGTATAAAAGTCACTCAGTTGGTTAAGCATGGTCTCATGCAGCAGGATATCGCCAGTTCAATTCCTGGTCAGGTCACATACTTAGGTTGCAATTTCGATTCCCCGGTCAGGATGCATACGGAGGTAACCAATATCTATCTACCTATCTATCTATCTATCTATCTATCTCAAATTAATAAACATGTCCTCTGGTGAGGATAAAAAAAAAAAATTTCATCCTTTCAAGAAGTAAGGCAAAATGAAGTCTTGCCCCATCAACAGGTCTAACTCCAATACAAGAGTTGCCCTTCAAAGGAAGCCAAAAATCTGTATTTCTGATTTTTTTAATGCTGTCAACTAATTCAATTACAATCCACACACATGCAAATTAAAAACAAAAAATACCGTAAATATTAGCCACCAAAATGGTTAAAATTATAACACGGTTAATCCAAGTGTTGGGGAGAATGTGGAGCAACTGGAACTCTTATACACTGCTGGAAGGAATGTAAACACGGTATAATCACTTCAAAAAACTGTTTGACAGCAACTACTAAATCTGAACATATGCATAGTTAGTACACCCTATATATACCCAGATATTCCACTTCTAGGTGATCTAACAGAAATGCATATATTTGTTCACCAAAAAACATGTTCAAGAATGTTCAAAGCAAGTATTCTTCTTAACAGACAAAACCTGGTAACATTCCATTGACCACCAACAGTAAAATAAGAAAATAAAATGTGGCAGTTCATCCCATATAAGAGAGGAATATGCTAATTAGCTGTTACACGAGGCGTAAAGACCAAGGGCAACATGACCAGATCGAGGATCAGCGGGGGGTGGGCCAGCGAGGTATAAGCGGGCTGCGGAGAGCTACAGGAGGGGGCAGGGCAGCAAGCAAGCGGGAGGTGGAGAGCTACAAGAGAGGGCAGGGCAACAAGCTATGAGAGGTGGCCGGGGGGGGAGGTACAGGAGGGCAGCAGTGACCTACTAGCGCACGAATCCACGCACAGGGCTACTAGTATAACATAACACTATACAGGAATGAGACTACAGAGGCTATTCCTACATAACACAAATGAATCTCACAAACATGCTGAAAGAAAAAAAAACCACAAAAAGAGTACAACTACATGACTCCATTCCTTTAAAGTTCAAAAAAAGGATCTATAATGTTAGAATGTAATGTTAGAAATCAGTAGTTACCTTTGGGAAAGGGTAGTAACTGGGATGGGGACAAGAGCAGGATTTATGGGGGTACTGATTATGTCCTCTTTTTTTTTTTTTAATCCTCACCTGAGGATATTTTTCCATTGATTTTTAGAAAGAGTGGAAGAGAGAGGGAGAGACAGAAACATTGATGTGAAAGAAACACATCGTCTGGTTGCCTCCTGCATGAGCCCTGACCAGGACCCAGGCCAGGGAGGAGCCCACAACTGAGGTACGTGCCCCTGGCCAGAATCAAACCCAAGACCCTTTGGTCCACAGGCCAACACTCTATCCACTGAGCCAAACTGGCTAGGGCCTTTTTTTTTTTTTTTAAATCTGAATGCTGGTTATTTGTTCACCTTGTGAAAACTGCAAGAACTTACAATTTGTAAACTTTTCCCAATATATGAATACTTCAATAAAAATTTTTAAATCACACATACACAAAGATTCCCAAACTATTTCTACAGGCAGATCCAGCTAATCAAAACAGATCAGTTTATGACCTCTCAGCTAAAGAAACACTGTACAATCTTATATTTAAAGAAGAGCAAAAAACAAATAAAAAGCAAAACAAAATTGTTTCAGGGAGGCTACATGATCAGGTCAGCAACTAACATTTAAATTTCTTCTAATAACAATACCTCTTAGAATGTGCCATTTTAATTGCCTCATATCCTTTTTTGTGGAGGGGGATACTGAAAGGCAAGTCTTTTTTTTTTCTTTTTTTTGTATGTTTGTTGTTTTTCATCCATTTCTCATGCACCACCTCCCCTCTGCAGCCATCAGCTTGTTCTCTATTTCTACGAGTCTGTTTCTGTTGTTTGTTCATTTGTTTTTTTAGATTCCACATATAAATAAAATCATATGGTATTTGTCTTTCTCTGTTTAACTTATTTCACTTAGCATAATACCCTCTAGGTCCATCCATGTTGTCATAAATGGCAAGATTTCCTTCTTTTTTATTGCTCAGTAATATGCCTTTCTATATAACTTATTCTTTATCCATTCACCTATTGATAGATACCTAGGTTACGTCTATATCTTTGCTATTGAAAATAATGCTGCAATGAACACAGGAATACATATACCTTTTTTAATTAGTATTTTCATTTTCTTCAGATAAATACCCGTAAGTGGAGTGTCTGGATTGTATGGCAGTTCTACTTTTAACTTTTTGAAGGACCTCCATACTATTTTCCATGGTGGCTACACCATTTTACAGGTATAAGGTGATAACTCATGGTGGCTTTCATTTGCATTTCCCTGATGATTAGAGAGGTTGAGCATCTTTTCATATGTCTGTCATCTATATGTCTTCTTGATAGAACTATCTATTCATGTCCTCTGTTCATTTTTTAATTGGATTGTTTGTATTTTTTATGTTGAGTTGTATGACGTTTTCATATATTTTGGATAATAACCCTTATTGGATATATCACTTGTGAATATATTCCCCCATTCAGTGGGCTGTCTCTTTATTTTATGATTTCTTTCACTGTGCAGAAATTTTTAAGTTTGATGTAGTTCCATTTATTTTTGCTTTGGTTTCCTTTGCTTAAGGAGATTTATCCAGAAAGATATTATGAAGACCAGTGTCAAGGAGTTTACTACCTACATTTTCTTATAGGAGTTTAACAGTTTCAGGACTTACATTTAAGTTTTTAATCTATTTTGAGTTACTTTTTGTATATGGTGTAAGAGGGTGGTCCAGTTTCATTTTTGTATGTATCTCTGCCACTTTTCTGAACACCACTTACTGAAGAGACTGTCATTTCTCCATTTTATAATCTTGCTTCCTTTGTCATAGATTAATTGACCATATAAGCAAGGTTTACATATGGGTTCTCTATTCTGTTCCAATGACCTATGTATGTTTTGGGGTTTTTTTTTATGCCTTTACTTGCGCATGTGTGTGTGTTTCCATCTGAAATCAGTCTCTTATAGGCAGCATATAGAAGGGCCTTGTTTTTGTTTTTTCTTTCTCCATTTAGTTGCCTTAAGTCTTTATACTGAGGCATTTAGTCCATTTACATTTAAAGTAATTACTGATAGGTATGTACTAATTGCGATTTTGTTCATTGTTTTTTGGCTGTTTTGTAGTCCTCTGTTCATTTCCTCTTTCCTTTCAGTTTGCTTGTTTTCTTTAGTGTTTTGTTTGGGTTCCTTTCTCTTTATTTTTTTGTGTATTTTTTGTAGGTTTTTGGTTTGTGGTTACCATGAGGTTCCTATATATCCATCTATAGCTATAGCAGCCTATTTTAAGGTGACAGGAATTTAAATTCAAACACATTCTAAAAGCATTACATTTTTATTTCCCCCTCCACACTACTGTCTTTGATATCATATTTTAAATCTTTTTGTTTTGTATATCTCTATGTATTGTAGTTATAGTTAATCTTCATACTAGCTTTTTTAAGTAGCTGATTCACAAGTACCTATGAAGTACCTGTGAGATTTTTTTTCTTTCATGTATTTTCTTATTTCTGGCCTTTTCTTTTCTGATTAAAGAAAACCTCTAACATTTCTTGTAAAGCCAACTTAGTGGTAATAAACTCCTTTAGTTTTTGTCTGGGCAACTCTTTATCTCTACTTCAAGTCTGAATGAAACATTTGCTGGGTACAGTCCATTGTAGATTCCTTTCTTTCAGCACTTTAAATATTTCCTACCACTCCCTTCTGGTCATAAAGTTTTTGCTGAGAAATCAGCTATTAGCCTTATGGGGTTTGGGAGAGGATGGAGTTCCTTTGTTTACGAAATGCTGTTTTCTTCTGTGGCTTAAAGATTATCTCTTTATCCTTAACTTTTGTCATTTTAATTACAATATCTTGGTGTGGGCCTCTTTGGGTTCATCTTGTTTGGAACTGTGCTTCCTGGAATTAGATGTCTGCTTCCTTCCCCAGATTAGCAAAGTTTTCAGTCATATTTCCTCAAATATTTTCTCCTCACTTCTTCTGGGATCCCTACAATGCATATGTTAGTGCACTTGATGTTGTCACAGATATTCCTTAAATTATTCTTTTTTCTTATTGCTGTCCTGATTAGGCAATTTCCACAATTCTATCCTCCAAGAGGTAATCTGTTCTTCTGTATTATCCAATCTGCTATTGATTCCTTCTAGTGTATTTTTCATTTTAGTTATTCTTCAGTTGATTGTTTATTAATTTTTTTAACTCTTCTTTGTTGAAGTTCTGAGTTCCCCTATTCTACACGTAATTTTGGTAAGCATACTTATAACTGTTCCTTGAAAATTTTTTAATGTTTTCAACCTGGTGGTTTTGGCTCAATGGTTAGAGGATCAGCCCGCGGACTGAAGGGTCTTGGGCTGAATTCCCAGTCAAGGGCACATACCTGGGTTGCAGGCTTGATCCCTGGCTGAGGCAAACAATCATTGTGTCTCTCTCACATTGGTCTCTCTCTCTCTCCCTCTCCCTCTCCCTCTCTGCCCCCTCCTCCCTCCCTTCCATTCTCTCTAAAAGGAAAATTATGTTTTTATTTATTTTAGAGAGAGGGAGAGGAAAGCAAGGGGGGGCGGGGGATTTATTTTAGAGAGAGGGAGAGGAAAGCAAGGGGGGGGGGGAGAAACACTGATGTGAGAGAGAAACACTGATCAGTTGCCTCCCATACACAGCCCAACCAGGGATCAAACCCACAACTGGGAATCGAACCTTTTGGTCCATGGGACGATGCTGAACCAACTGAGCTACATGGGCCAGTGCTATTTGAATTCTTTATCAGGCAAATTACTTATCTTTTTTTCATTAGGATTTTTTTAAGATATTTTTACTGATTTCAGAGAGGAAGGAAGGGGGAGAGAGAGAGAAAATCATTGATTGGCTGCCTCCTGCACCCCCTGTACTGGGGACCAAGCCCACAACCTGGGCATGTGCCCTGACAGGCAATCGAACGGTGACCACCTGGTTCATAGGTCAATGCTCAACCACTGAGTCACACCAGCCAGGCTATTAGGGTGTTTTTCTTGTTCCTTCGTTTGGAATATATTCCTCTGTCTTCTCATTTTGTTTGACTATCTGTATCTGTTTCTATGAATTAGATAAAATAACTTTCCCAATCTTAAAAAAGTAGTCCTATAACAAAGTAGACTGTACCAGGTGGTTTTAGCAGGCCAGCTGGAGTAAGAGTGGGCACATGTGATGCCTGAGATGCTTCCTGGCCAGAAAAAGCAGGTTCAGGGCAGGGCAGTCTGGTGTCCATGCACATGTGGTAGCTCCCTTTTGTTCTGGCTATCCACAGCTAGAATGGGATTTAGGCAAGGCAGACTGGTGTCCCAACACTTCAGTACCCTGCTGATCTGAGTGAGGCAACCTGGTGCACACACTGCAGTGTCCTGTTTGACCCACTGTGTCAATCTCCAGGTGGGATGAGCCTATATACACACTCTACAGCACCCTGTTGTAGCTGGTGAAGCTAGTAGCTCCAGGAGTGGCCAGGAAGGCACTACGGCTGCCTTGCAGGTTGGGCAGTGCACCTGAATAGAACTCCTGCTTGCACTATCCAAGTGGAGGGAGAATGTAAACAATGGCATTCACTGGCTTCTCTGATCCTGAAAAGTTACCTCAGATCCCAGAGAGTTCTAACAGTTCCCCAATCCTCTATTTAATCTCAATCTCAATCTCTCAATCTCAATTTCTCTCTCTCTCTCTCTCCCTGCCCCCGCCTCTCTCCTTTGGTGTGCAGTAGCTGTAGAAGATGTTCAATTGGCCCTCAGTTATCTCTCAGAAAAGACTGTCCTATATATAGGTATAAATTCAGTATGTTCATGGGAGGTGAGCTCATCATCTTCCTAAACTGCCACCTTGGTCCCTCTCTTCCTATTGCCGCACACAGTATAATTATTAAGATACAGTATAACAGCCCTAACCGGTTTGGCTCAATGGATAGAGCGTTGGCCTACAGACACAAGGGTCCCAGGTTCGATTCCGGTCAGGGACATGTACCTTGGTTGCGGGCACATACCCAGTGGGAGGTGTGCAGGAGGCAGCTGATTGATGTTTCTCTCTCATCAATGTTTCTAACTCTCTATTCCTCTCCCTTCCTCTCTGTAAAAAATCAATAAAATATATTTTTTTAAAAAGATACAGTATAACATATTAAAGATAGAAAGTAAACTAAAAACAATCAATTAATTGCAAAAATTTAAAGCAGTTAGCCATTAAATCAACAATACAATCCTCTTCCCTGATTCCTGAGCAACTTGACTTAATACTTACTGATATGAAGCAATTTTCTTACCCATAAGAAGTCACAACCTAGGTACTACTGAGGATTATTAAAAAAACAAAAAACAAACCTACAGCAAAAAAGAAGAGCCTCAGGTTTTATTTACCCAGTCAAGTTAAAACAAGCCTACTGAATCCAAATACACAATTCAGCTATTTAAGTAAATAACTGTTACATGACTAAATATTAATTTTTAAAGGCTTTCTTAGCATTAACTGCCTGACCTCTCAAGACCCTATAACCCAGGCAATTACATTCCCTTTTTGAGATATGAAGTGATTCCCACACCTTTGAACCATTGCTAGTATTTTTCTCCAACTCCCATCTTCACCTAGCTTTCATGTCCCAAATCCACTACTTCTATGTATTAGAAAACCCTAGAAAGATCACAGATTAAATCAAACACCAGCATTTTTAAAGTCACTTTTTTTGTAGGTGACAAAACTACTGTTCATTGCTTACTAAACATTACTCTTAAATAAATTTGAGCCACAATTTACACATCCAGCAGATTTATCTTGAAATTATAAAGTTTCTTCTCAAAAGTGATAAAATTCCACCAATAAAAAGTAATTCTTACAAAACATTTTAAGTTACAAATTAATCTTCTTAGCATATCAACCTTACCAAATATGTCTCCGTTAAAGTCAAGCCCATCCCAGCAAAAGAAATATGACTGGCCAGGCACAGTGGTTGAGCCTGGGCCTAAGAACCAGAAGGTCACGGTTGGATTCCTGATCAGGGCACATGCCCTGGTTGTGGGCTTGATCCCCAATAGGGAGCGTGCAGGAGGCAGCACATCAATGATTCTCATCATTGATGTTTCTATTTCTCTATCTCTTTCCCTTCTTCTTTGAAATCAATATAAAAATATTTTTTAAATAAATTGAAAGGCAACTTACAGGATGGAAGGAGGGAGAGAAAGAAAGAAAAGAAAGAAAAGAAAGAAAGAGAGAGAGAGAGAGAGAGAGAGAGAGAAAAAGGAAAGAAACAATCTCTCTCACACACACACACATCTCTGGGAAGACACTAATCCTTATAGAGCAAATAAGTGCTACAACATCAGGTTCATTTGCAGTCTTACAAAAAAAGACAAAAATGTTCTGACATCCAAGTTACCTATCAAATTATTTTAAGATCTGCCCTGACCGCTTTGGCTCAGTGGATAGAGCATCAGCCTGCGGACTCAAGGGTCCCAGGTTCGATTCGGATCAAGGGCATGTACCTTGGTTGCGGGCACATCCCCAGTAGGGACTGTGCAGGAGGCAGCTGATCGATGTTTCTCTCTCATCGGTGTTTCTGACTCTCTATCCCTCTCCCTTCCTCTCGGTAAAAAATCAATATTTTAAGATCCAAAAACTGTATAGAAATGCCAAAAAAAAGTAGGACTTTCCCATTTGGTTTAGAAATGCTCAATATATTCAGAAAGAGAAAAGGAAAAGTCTGACACCTGTTCTACTTTTTCCTTTAGAGCAACATTCTGTAAAATAGATTACACTTAAACACTTATTATAATTCTAAATTCTACTCACAAACTAAAAAGTTGTAAGTCAATAGAGAATAACAAATGATTTTAAAAGATGTAACAACCCTAAAATATCTGAACCCAAGTGCTATCTCTCTCTCTCTCTCTCTCTCTCTCTCTCTCACACACACACACACACACACACACAGACACGTTCCCTACACAAGACATGCTTTCAAAGCTCCACGCTGAGAGTTCACTGGATACAAAGTTGTAGAAGACATAACCCCCTACTGACACCCAGCAAACTTATTCCAAAAACTATGTTGAAATGCAAGTCTTGTGAAATTCCTACTCTACATTCTCAACTAAACCTAAACACACTAAGAGCTGCTGTTTATTCACTCCCAATCCCTCGAAAGCATTTTCTGCCTGGGAAACTTTTCTCCCATAAGCCTTAGACAAACTTTTCCGTGCTTTCAACCTCCTCCAGGAAGCCTTAACCCCGCCCCACTTCCTACACACCCACTAGGGAACCTCAACCCTCTGCAGACACCGCTCCACACGGGCACGCAAAACACAGGTGCCTGCAAACCCAGCCCCTTTCCACACACCCCGGAAACGACACCCCCCTTCTCACACACCGCACGCCAAAGCC
>NW_005369552.1:833427-833745 GCF_000412655.1 Myotis brandtii | reverse complement strand
GGAGAGGGGAGGGAGGACGGGGTAGGAGGGCGGGGAGGGGAGGGGGAGTTGGGATTCTCTCACTCACTCTCTCGTTCTCTTGTCTTAAAGGGGCCGTGCGGGACGACGGGGTGGGCGCGAGGGCCCAGGCAGGGATTTCGAGGGCGCAGGCTAGGGGAGGGGGAGCGGCAGCCGCGAACAGGTGGGGAGGGCGGAGGTGCCGGTTTATTTTTAAATTCTGCCTCCACTCGCTCTCTCGCGCTCTGGTTCCTCCGAGTTGTTTATTCCATTTTCCTCTTCCTGAGACGTCCGTAGGCGCTGCGCATGCGCGGCGAGGCG
>NW_005369552.1:825597-833417 GCF_000412655.1 Myotis brandtii | reverse complement strand
GAAGCCCAGCCAGGCCCCCGGCCCCCGGGCGTCCGCGAGCCTGCGTCAGAGGGACGGGCGGTCCGCAATGGCGTTCCCGCACGCTCCTCCGGCTGGGGACGTTCTCACGAGACGAACTGTTTTGTACATCCTCTTACTTGCAAAGCCAGATGTTGTTTTTTGATGGAAAGGACAAAGCAGCTGCAAAACCGCGCTTGGCGGGTCCGCACCTGGAGACGGAGCCCACGCCCTTGCTCCATTTGAAGAATAGTTTTATCCTGTTTGCCATACTTCCTCTCCCTCTTTTTTCACCACCCTACTTTTTTTCCTTCCCCTTGAAGGTGATGACAACTACATGACTGATTAAATTCTGGCGTTCTATTAAAAAAAAAAAAGACAACCTAAAAAAGGTTGATTTAGGCAAAGCCCCTGCTCGGTGCTGCACCTGTTTTCTCTGAATTTATGAATTTATGTTCCTGAAAGGCTTCAGTAAAATATGAAAAATGAGATGCTTCCTGGTGACAACACTGTCTAGGCAGCAACGGAAGGTTTCATTTATAAATATATTAGGGTGTTTTTTTTCAGCCTAGCCTTGATTTGAAATTCATTTTATAAAAGATAATTTTTCCCCATCAGAACTCTCTGATGTTTTGCTCTGCTATATTAAAAAGTTTTCAGGACTTGTAAAGAATTGCTATGAAGGGAAAAGTAATTTTAGCATTTTAATTTTTCTTCTCTGTAAAAGATTTTCTCAAAAAGCAGTATGGCAGTTATTAAGGGGGACGGGGGATGTTTGCTGGTAGTACTTAAGGAATTGTGGCAAACAGAAGAGATCACGAACAGATACAAACAAGTGTGCCACACGGCAAAAAAGGGGAAAAGTGGATTCCATAGACCACAAACTGGTAAGCCTGGTGATGTTCCTTAGCTAACTTTGAAAATAATTACATTGTATTATGTCTTTGTTTTAAAACATTTTCCCATATTTATTTATTCACCATATTTATTAATGCCTATTACATGTACAAGGAACTGTGCTAGGAGCTAGGGAAGTAAAAGTAAACAAGATGCAGTCTTGTCTGTGTTAAATGTTTTTTTATCCTCAGAGGCAGAAAGTACACGGGCAATTATAAACCAGTGTCTTAAGTGCTAACCTTATCACATTGGCTGTTAGGGGATCTTACAGATGTTATACTTCATGGAGAAAGTTGATACCTTAAGAGTAGGAGTTGAGAACATCTACTTTTAATTCAGAGAGAGCTGAGTTTGTAACCTAGTACTTAAAATAGCTGTGTTACGCTGGATAAGTTGCTTCACTTTTCTATGCTGTAAAGCAGATAAGAATAGTACCTACTTCATAAAGTATAAAGGAATGTATTTAAAGTATCCCATGCTTAGTAATAAGTATGTTGCACCTATTGCTATTAGTGATATCACGGCTAGTAGTAATCAACCTAAGAGAATGCAAGAAAGAGCATTCCAGGCAAAACAAACAGCTTGTACAAAAGGCCCTGAGGAGAAAGAAAGATTAGACTGTTAGAATAGTGATCATGCAGGATTGAGCAGGGACCATATTACAGAAGTCCTTATAAAGCATGTTAAAGGATTAGGTTTTTTCTTGAGGGCAATAGAAAGTTATTAAAGGGTTTTAAAAAGTCAAGTAATGACATTATCAGATGTCCCTTTAGAAAATAGCATTTTGATCCATCTAAGAACCCTATGAGGAAAGTAAAGAAGGTGGGTTACCACCATTTTGTCGATGAACAAACTAAAACCTGGAGTTACACAAAATTACCAACTGTAAATTGCAAAGTCAGAACTTAAACTCAGAACTTCCAATTACAAAATATGTGCTTTTTCCATTCATTACACATTTCTAAGTGAAAGTATATGGCTACTGATGCTTAGAAAGTGGTGTCTTATGGAGAGACAACAGAAGTTCATTAAGTTCATGCCAAATTAAGCATGTCATTCAAACCTTTATTGAGAATCTACTATATACTATGTACCAGTCAAGTTCTGTTCTAGACTCTAATATACAAAAATGTGTAAGATATAGACTGTCATCAAGAATTACTGGGAATCATGAGGGAAACGCCTAAGATAAGTAACTCATCCCTAAAAACCATGTTTGACAAAGTCTTCTATTAAATCCGGTGAACAAGATGAGAGAAAGTAGACTGAGATACTAGAGCTAGGTGACTTCAGTACTCTGATTAGTCATTATCAACGTGCTGATAAAGCTAGCTTTGGAGCTCCTTAAACAATATCCATAGAGTATTGATAAATTGGTATATTTCAACATGGTCTTTACAATCTTCCTTTGGACACTGTCCTTGCCTATTTTTATGGGGTGAAAAATGGTATCTACTGCCTAGATGAAGAAATAGATAGCATATTTAGTATGTTGCAAAAACAGTGGGGATAAATAATTCAATAAGTGACAGATTAGGATTTGTAAATCTCCATCAGCTGGAAAAATTGGCCACTGCTAACGAACAAAACCTGAATTTAATTGGGGAAAACAGAGCAAACAGTCACTTATTTTGTTATTAATCCTCGCCTGAGGATATTTTTCCATTGATTTTTAGAGAGTGGAAGAGAGAGGGAAAGACAGAAACATCAGTGTGAGAGAAACACTTTGATTGGTTGCCTCCTGCAGGAGCCCCTACCAGAGCCTGGGATGGGAAAGAGCTGCAACCAAGGCATGTGCCCTTGATCAGAACCCGGGACCCTTTAGTCCGAAGGCGGACGCTCTATCCATTGAGCCAAACCGGCTAGAGCAGCCGTGGGCAAACTACGGCCCGTTTGAAATGAATAAAACTAAAAAAAAAAAGACCGTACCCTTTTATGTAATGATGTTTACTTTGAATTTATATTAGTTCACACAAACACTCCATCCATGCTTTTGTTCCGGCCCTCCGGTCCAGTTTAAGAACCCATCGTGGCCCTCAAGTCAAAAAGTTTGCCCACCCCTGGGCTAGAGCCAAACAGTCACTTTAATATGTTGTTGATGATACAATCTCTTATCCCACCCCACCCCAGGCAAGTTAGCAGTGTTTTTTCAAAAGCCCTTTAAAATGTACATTGCCCCTCTCAAAAAAAATAAAATGTACATTGCCTTTGAAATATTACTATTCTATTTAAATCCTAAAAAAAATAACTATAGGTGTAATGCTCCAATGTGCTCAATGCAAAAGAGAAAAAGTTGTGAACAATCTAAATTCTAAAACCAAGGGGAATGGTTAAATAACGGACTATCCACTTGTCATATTATGCAGTATTAAAAAAAGCATCAAGCCTGGCCAGAGTAGCTCAGTGGTTAAGTATCGACCTATGAACCAGAAGGTCACAGTTCGATTCCTGGTAAAGGCATATGCCCGGGTTGCAGGCTCGATCCCCAGTGTGGGCTGTGCAGGGGGCAGCTGATTAATGATTCTCTCTCATCATTGATGTTTCTATCTCTCTCCCCCTCTCTGTTCCTCTCTGAAATCAATAAAAATATATTTTTTAAATGATAGCATTGAAAATGTACAACAATGCTTATGACACATTGTCAATATTTAACAACAAAAAATTATATATGCTGCATTGTTATAGTGATGTAAACAATTTAAAAAATAAAGATTAAAGTAACTGCCTCAAAACATTGTGTTTTTACTAAGATGGGAAAATAGAGTAGATTTTCCTATACTTCCCAAATTTGTATCATAAATATATTTCTATAATAGAAAATAAGCATTAAAATTTCTGTAACTTAATCTTAACCTTTTAATTCTGAGGAGTACATGGATGTATATTAAATTGTTCTCTGTATTTTGGGGGTTTTTTCCAAATAAATTAATTTTATGAATACAATTGGACACTCATTATTGGCATTTCTTCAAATTTTCATAGTCCAGTGTTTCTTAAGTATATTTCATGGAAGACAGTTCAACAGTATGTTAATTGTTACTACACAAAGAAAAACGTCTTATTGTTGAGAATGTTTGGGAAACATTGAAATAAATAACTTTATTTACTTCAAGTTTTTTTCTACCCTTTAATACCCTTTTTTTTCTACCCATGCTGTGTTGTAATTCTCTAAAAGCAGGAGATAATATGCAGAATTTACAAAAAACCTTTTGCCACAGGACACTGTTTTCTCTAGTCACCTTAAGGAGTTAGTGTTCCTGGATTTTTGAGAAACACTATCCTAGTCACATGCCTTCTCATTTTCCTGTTATAACCTACTTCAAAATTGTCCACATTTTAAAAAATATATTTTTGTTGATTTCAGAAAGGAAGGGAGAGGGACAGAGAGATAGAAACATCAATGATGAGAGAGAGAATCATTGATTGGCTGCCCCCTGCACACCGCACACTGGGGATCAAGCCTGCAAACAAGGCATGCACCCTGACCAGGAATCAAACCATGACCTCCTAGTTTATAGGTCAATGCTCAACCACTAAGCCACACCCACCAGGCTGTCCACATTTTTAAATTGATTTTAGAGGGAGAGAGGTAGGAAAACATTGATTTGTTTTTCCACTTATTTATGCATTCATTGGTTGAGTCTTGTATGTGCCCTGACCAGGGATTGAACCCACAATCTTGGTGTATCCAAGGCGACACTCTAACCAACGGAGCTACCCTGCCAGGACTGTCTGCATTCTTGAATCCACCCCATTCCAACCCTTCTAACTTGTTTTCTAGTTTATACATCTATTTTAAAACAAAAAAAACACTGTCCTAGCTTATTAGAACACGAGCCCATTCTATCTAGAACTAACCTTTTCTCTCATGCTCTGAACCTCCCCTAACATTTCCTCAGGAATCTAGTCATTTTCCATCTTATCTTTTCTGACTCTTCTTTAAGTATATGTGCTGCTGAAGGGAGCGCTCTGACTCGCCTTTTAGTACATGAATATGAAAAGTCTCATATTTAAATAAATTTTAAGGCAGTCATTCTATTGTGAACCTTCCCTAGCCGGTTTGACCTGCAGACTGAAGGGTCCCGGGTTTGATTCCCCTGAAGGTTACATACCTTAGTTGTAGGCTCGATCCCCCACCCTGGTCGGGGCATGTGTGGGAGGCCACTAATCCATGTGTTTCTCTCACATCGATGTTTCTCTCTGTCCCTCCCCTTCCCACTCTCTCTAAAAAATCAATGGAAAAAATATCCTCGAGTGAAGATTCACACAAAAAAAAGAAAAATCCTGGGAACAAACACTGCTGGTAGGAGGGCTAACTGATATAGCCACTTTGGAGGGCAATTGGTAACATGTATAAAATTTTTAAATATTCATGCCTTATTACCCAACAGTGCCACTCTTGGTATCTACTCTAGACGAACACTTGTGCACAAGGAGGCATGCATAACAATGTTCGTTTGAGACATTGTTGATAATCAAAAAACCTAAATGTTCATAGAGAGATGGAATTATATGTGCCATTATTCTCTAAGATTTATTGTTGAATAAAAAAGGCATGATGCTGCCTGGTCAGTGTGGCTGTGGCTCAGTGTTTGAACCAACCATGCATGAACCTGGAGGTCAATTCTCAGTCAGGGCCCATGCCCAGGTTAGGGGTGGTACAGGAGGCAGCTGATCGATGATTATCTCTCATCATTGATATTTCTATCTCTCCCTCTACCTTCCTCTCTCTGAAATCAATAAAAACATTTTTAAAAAACGGTATGATGCAGATAAAAATTAGTCTCTTCTCACATTTTGTATCTCCTAAAAACATTTTGTAGGCAACTGCCTACCTCTGTAATAGAGTTGTATCTTTAGATAGGGTTCATTCTTGACTATACTAAACTAAAAATAAATCTTCAGTCAACTCTAAGTCACTCTTATGCTAATGAAGGTTACATCCAAACCTGCAAATAATCCATCAATTATATTTTGTTATATATTTTATTGATTTTTTACAGAGAGGAAGGGAGAGGGATAGAGAGTCAGAAACATCGATGAGAGAGAAACATCGATCAGCTGCCTCCTGCACACTCCCTACTGGGGATGTGCCCGCAAATAAGGTACATGCCCTTGACCGGAATCGAACCTGGGACCCTTGAGTCCGCAAGCCGACGCTCTATCCACTGAGCCAAACCGGTCAGGGCTCCATCAATTATATTTATTTTGGGATATACTGTGAGAATTATTTTTTGTCTGGGTGGCCTCCAGCAACATTCCCCTAGCAACAGATTGCTAAAAGCTAACATTAGTATTCATTTGTATTAAGTACCAATAATTGGGAAGAAACCTTCACATTTTCTCAATGACTCATTATTGTGTTAGTGACAGTAACCTGAGTTTAAAAATTCTTCCCCAAGGTAGTCTAGAGTGGAAATGACATGTGGATAAGGGAGGGTTGACTATTTTCAAATCCCAGAAATGAAGTTTAAAACTGTTTTTATATATATTTATTGTATATTCATGAAGTTCTATGTCATCTTATGCTCTAAGTTCTGCTCTAAAATTCTATACATGGTTATTTGCAGCTGCCTAGTGTTAATCTTGTTTTTTGGGGGGGAGTTTTTTTTTCTTTAATCCTCACCCAAAGATATTTTTCCATTGATTTTAGAGCGAGTGGAAGATAGAGGGAAAGACAGAGAGAAATATCAGTGTGAGAAAAACACATCGATTGGTTGCCTCCTGCACATGCCCTGACCAGGGCCCAAGAGAGGGAGGAGCCTGTAACCAAGGTGCATGCCCTTGACCCGAATCCAACAAATCCAACGCAGGTCCCTTCTGTCTGCAGGCCGACCACTGAGCCAAACCAGCTAGGGCTGACAAATTTTGGCTGCACCAAAAACAAAAACCTTCCTGTTTGTGGTAATTATAAATAACTTATGTTGAAAGATTGTTTAGTGTATGGGTGACACTCTGCTAGACAAGATAGTCTTTTAGCACCGTAATACTTATATCCTTGTATATATTGTACAGATTGTTCATTCAGTCTTTGTGGTAGTAAAAGTAATGTGCTACCTTAAAGTTTCCAAAGGACTTAAAGAGTCTCATTCTTTTAAATTCCTTTGAGATTATATAATTTTAATATTACTAGGTGTATCGATTAATAATGTGGATTTTGTAATCAAAGAAAACACGATAATTTCAAGAGAAACGTCAAAAGTGCTTTATTCAAAGTAATGTCCATCGCTAGCTACACATTTCCCCCATCTTTCAGGTTATTTGTGGATACTGTCCCAATAGAACTTTTCTTGTTTTGAGGCAAACCACTTAGAGACCCAATTTTCCACTTCTTCGTACGTTTTGAAGTCCTGCGAAGAAAGTGCATGTGCCATCGATCAGAACAAGTGGTAATCTGAAGGAGCAAGGTCTGGTGAATGCAGCAGGTGGGTTAATACTTCCCAGGCAAGATCTTTTGACATGTCTTTAACTTGTTTTGAAGTGTGTGATGGTGCGTCATCATGAAGCAAAATTACTTTGCCATGTTTTCTGGCACATTCTGGTCGTTTCACGATCTAAACATGGTTCAAATTGATTATTTGTTGTTGTCAGTAGCGATCAGTATTAATGGTTTCACCTGGTTTTAGAAGCTCATAATACACCACACTTTCCTGATCCCACCAAACGCAGAGCATTGTCTTCTTTCCGAAGCGATTTGGCCTTGCAGTCAATGTTGATGGTTGACCTGGATCAACCCATGATTTTGTGCATTTGGGATTCTCAAAATAAATCCACTTTTCATCGCCAGTCACAATTTGATGCAAGAAAAGACTTTCTTTTGTGCCATTGAAGCAACAATTTACTGATGACTTTTCAGTTTTCCATTTGTCTTTCGTTCAATTGATGTGGCACCCGTTTTCCTTCCTTTAAAATCTTTCCCATTGCTT
>NW_005369552.1:804878-825536 GCF_000412655.1 Myotis brandtii | reverse complement strand
TTTCTGCAAGTTGTTTTTGAGTTTGACACTCATCTTCATCCAATAATGCTTGTAATTGTTGGTCTTCAAACTTTTTTGGTTGACCTGGATGTTCTTTGTCTTTCACATCGGAATCATCACTTTTAAAGCATTTAAACCAGCAATCACAAGTATCTTGAGATGGAGCATGTTCACCATAAGCTTCCCGAAGTATTCAGCAGCACTTTTCTTCAAAATAATGAATTAAAACTTCCCGCAAATGCTCTTTTTTTGGCACAAAATTCGACATTTTTAAGTGTAAAAATATCTATGATGTTACCACCTTCAGAAAATTTGACATATGAAGTTTTGAAGCTTATTGTCAATACAACAGAATAGCATACATATCAAATCATATATATACCAACATATGTGTAACTCCATCTATTGACAAAAATCCGCATTATTAACCAGTAAACCTAGTAATTGTACTTTGGAAATAACCCTGATAATCAAGTATATTGTTGTTATTCTCCCATACAGTTACCACCAACCTTACAGGAGTACCTGTAACTTAGCAAAGCCCACTGCCACCATTTCTGTTGGTTAAGCATGCTACTCCAGAAAACTACTTTAATATTTCCACTATGTGTAATATGCTGTAATATTATATTTTATAATATAATTTTAAATCTGATAGTTCAATATAGTTCAGCATTAATAATTGATTTTACTATTTCAAAGATCATATATTTGTTTCAGTGCAGATTTTCTAGTTTATACTCTTTGATGAAAAGCTTTAAATCAGAAGACTTACTGAAAAAAAATATGTATTAAAGCAATACATACTAATAAAATATGTATTAATACATAAAAGTATGTATTAATAAGATATGCCATTAGTAAAATTAAAATGATGCTCCTGGAAGCAAGAAATGTCTTTTACAGTCTGTTAACGACTTCACATTACCTAGTATAGAGCAAGGGTCTGGGTAATACAGTTTATTTAGGATTTTTGAAGTTTGCTTAAATGCAAGCAAAACTCAATCATGAAGGTGTCCTGGTGCCCTGTACATGTACTCAGCAGTTCCCTGCTAAAGACTGGAGTACTCAGCCTGCCACTGGAGACTGGGCTGCAGCTCCCACTGCACAGGCCACTGAATGGGTAGGAACAACCATTGACTGGTCTTAAGCTGTCCAACAGACCCTTAAATAGGAAATGGAATAAAGAATGGTGGAAAATAAACATTTTCTTTTTTTATGATTTTTTTTATTGCTTAAAGTATTACAAAGAGTATTACATATGTGTCCTTTTTTCCCCCGCCCTTGACAATCCCCTGGCCTCCCCTACCCCCCCAGTGTCTTATGTCCATTGGTTTTGCTTATATGCATGCATACAAGTCCTTCGGTTGATCTCTTACTCCCCTCCCTTCTGCCCCCCAACCCTCTCTGGCCTTCCCACTGCAGTTTGACAATCAGTTTGAGGCAGCTCTGCCTCTGTATCTATTATTGTTCAAAAGTTTGTAATGGTCTTTATTATCCATGAATGAGTGAGATCATGTGGTATTTTTCCTTCATTGACTGGCTTATTTCACTTAGCATAATGCTCTCCAGCTCCATCCATGCCGTTGCAAATTGTAAGAGTTCCTTCTTTTTTACAGCAGCATAGTATTCCATCGTGTAGATGTACCACAGTTTTCTAATCCATTCATCTACTGATGGGCACTTAGGCTGTTTCCAGATCTTAGCTATGGTGAATTGTGCTGCTATGAACATATGGGTGCACATATCCTTTCTGATTGGTGTTTCTGGTTTCTTGGGATATATTCCTAGAAGTGGGATCACAGGGTCAAATGGGAGTTCCATGTTTTGTTTTTTGAGGAAACTCCATACTGTCTTCCATAGTGGCTGCACCAGTCTGCATTCCCACCAGCAGTGCACAAGTGTTCCTTTTTCTCCACATCCTCTCCAGCACTTGTCGTTTGTTGATTTGTTGATGATAGCCATTCTGACAGGTGTGAGATGGTACCTCATTGTTGTTTTGATTTGCATCTCTCGGATGATTAGTGACTTTGAGCATGTTTTCATATGTCTCTTGGCTTTCTGAATGTCCTCTTTTGAAAGGTGTCTATTTAGATCCTTTGCCCATTTTTTGATTGGATTGTTTATCTTCTTTTTGTTAAGTTGTATGAGTTCCCTATAAATTTTGGAGATTAGGCCCTTATCAGATATGACGTTGGCAAATATGTTTTCCCACGCAGTGGGTTTTCTTGTTGTTTTGTTGATGGTTTCTTTTGCTGTGCAGAAGCTTTTTATTTTGATGTAGTCCCATTTGTTCATTTTCTCTTTAGTTTCAACTGCCCTAGGAGCTGTATCAGTGAAGAAATTGCTTTGGCATATGTCTGAGATTTTGTTGCCTTTGGATTCTTCTAGAATTTTTATGGTTTCCTGTCGTACATTTAAGTCCTTTATCCATTTTGAGTTTATTTTTGTGTATGGTGTAAGTTGGTGGTCTAGTTTCATTTTCTTGCATATATCTGTCCAATTTTCCCAACACCACTTATTGAAGAGACTATCTTGGCTCCATTGAATGTTCTTTCCTCCTTTGTCAAATATTAATTGAGCGTATTGGTTGGGGCTGATTTCTGGGCTCTCTATTCTATTCCATTGATCTATATGTCTGTTCTTGTGCCAGTACCAGGCAGTTTTGAGAACAGTGGCTTTGTAATACAGCTTGATATCTGGTATTGAGATCCCACCTACTTTGTTCTTTCTCAGGATTGCTGCAGCTATTCGGGGTCTTTTTTTATTCCAGATGAATTTTTGGAGAGTTCGTTCTAGATCTGTGAAGTATGCCATTGGTATTTTAATGGGAAGTGCGTTGAATTTATAGATTGCTTTGGGTAGTATGGACATTTTAATGATGTTGATTCTACCAATCCATGAACACGGTATGTTCTTCCATCTGTTTATGTCTTCCTCTATCTCTTTTTTTAACGTCCTGTAGTTTTCTGAGTAGAGGTCTTTTACCTCTTTAGTTAAGTTTATTCCTAGGTATCTTAATTTTTTTGGTGCGATGGTAAATGGGATTGTTTTTATAATCTCTCTTTCTGAAAGTTCACTATTGGTGTATAGAAATGCCTCAGATTTCTTGGGGTTAATTTTGTATCCTGCTACATTGCCAAATTCATGTATTAAGTCTAGTAGTTTTTTGATGGAGTCTCTAGGGTTTTGTATGTATAATATCATGTCATCTGCAAATAAGGACAGTTTTACTTCCTCTTTTCCAATTTGGATGCCTTTTATTTCTTCTTCTTGCCTAATTGCAATGGCTAATACTTCCAGTACTATGTTGAACAGGAGTGGTGAGAGTGGGCATCCCTGTCTTGTTCCTGTTTTTAGGGGAAATGGTGTTAGTTTTTGTCCATTGAGTATGATGTTGGCTGTGGGCCTGTCATATATGGCTTTTATTATGTTGAGGTATGATCCTTCTACTCCCACCTTGCTGAGAGTTTTTATCAAAAATGGGTGTTGGATTTTGTCAAATGCTTTTTCTGCATCAATTGATATGACCATGTGGTTTTTTTCTTTCAATTTGTTTATGTGATGTATCACGTTTATTGATTTGCGGATATTGTACCATCCTTGCATCCCTGGAATAAATCCTACTTGGTCATGGTGTATGATCTTTCTGATGTACTGCTGGATCCGATTTGCTAAGATTTTGTTGAGGATTTTGGCATCTATGTTCATGAGGGATATTGGCCTGTAATTCTCTTTCATTGTGTTGTCTTTACCTGGTTTTGGTATTAGGGTGATGCTGGCTTCATAGAATGAGCTTGGAAGTGTTCCTTCCTCTTGGATTTTTTGTAGTAGTCTGAGGAGGATAGGTTTTAGTTCTTCCTTGAATGTTTGGTAAAACTCCCCTGTGAAGCCGTCTGGTCCTGGGCTTTTGTTTGCTGGGAGCTTTTTGATGACTGCTTCAATTTCTTCCATAGTTATTGGCCTATTGAGATTTTTAGATTCTTCCTGATTGAGTTTTGGAATGTTGTATTTTTCTAGGAAGTTGTCCATTTCCTCCAGGTTGTCTAGTTTGTTGGAGTAGAACATTTTCTTATTTTAAAAAACAACAACTTTCAGGTTAGATTAAGGAAAAAAGGCTATATTGTATCAAGATTCAATCAGAGAAGCACAACTACTATGAGTGGTATCTGTGCAGCAGCACTGGTGTCTGCATCTGGTGCAGAGCTGGGTTGGCCTGTGCAATAATGTAGAAGGAGTGCTGGATGTGAATAGGAATAGGACAAACTGGAGCCTAAAAGGACAACTGGAGCTGTTTAGGATGAACTGGAATCCCCATCTGTTTCTCACTGAGTTCAGTGGTTGTCATGGTGTTGCACATGCACTTGGCCCAGGCATCATAAAAGCTGAAAGAACTGAAGCAACTTCAGGTCCTGGTGCTTCCCCACACCAATAAGGGCAGCTTGCAGATAAGTGGCCTTAATGCCTGGTGCCCTCCACCTTTCAGATTACATGCACATTCCTCTTGTGCTCAGGATTAATTAAGAACCATATGGGAAATAAATTATGCTAACTACAACTTCCAGTTTAGCTAATTTGACATAGTCCTTGACTTGTCAACTTGGTGTCTCTGCATGCTTTTTCTTTAAATATTTTAACTTGAAAATAAAGATGATAGCAAAGTATGGTTCCAGCTAGGTTAATAGCTAATCTTCATAAACTTAAAACAAGAAACCTGGGCGGGGGGGAGCAATGGGCGGATAAGGACACATATATAATACCTTAATCAATAAAGGAAAAAAAACAAAAACAAAAAACAAAAACAAAACAAGAAACCCTACGCCCAAGAAGAATGTAAAGTTTCTTTGTCCATGTTTGGGTGATATTCACTCCTGATGGAATTACTCTTCTATTGATATCCTGTAACTTACTATTAACACAAATTGTGTTAAATTGTAGGGGAATCAGAGAGGAGAGGAAAAGGTTGTTTAATATACACAAAGATATTCAAATCAAAAGAAGAAATTGCTATTCCAACTCTGTTTCTTCAACTTAATCACATAATCATGGCTGTTTATATTACTACCTTCTTGCCCTGGCCAGTGTGGTTCAGTGGTTGCAGTGTTGTCAGGTACACCAAAAGGTGGCGAGTTCAATTACCAGTCAGGGTACAGATCCAGGTTGTGGGTTCAATCCCCAGTCAGGGCACCTGCGGGAGGCAATGGATCAATGTTTCTCTCTCTCTTTCTCTTTCTTTCCCTCCCTTTCTTTCTTTAAAATCAATTAAATGGCCTGGTTATGATTCAATTCCCAGTCAGGGCACATGCCCAGGTTGTGGGCTCGATTCCCAGTATTGGGGGTACAGGAGGCAGCCAATTGATTATCCTCTCCATCATTGATGTTTCTATCTATCTCTCCCTCTCTTCTTCTCTGAAATCAATAAAAAGAATTTCTAAAAAATCAATTAAACACACACACACACACACACACACACACACACAACTACCTTCTTCCACTACCCATTCCTTCCGTATTCCTCTGGCATCAGCAAGCACCCTTGGCTGTCTGTGATTCCTTATCTTTTGAGGTGACCCAAACCTTAATTCAGTGGTTCCCAAATTTATTTGGCCTACCGCCCCCTTTCCAGAAAAAATACTACTCAGCCCTGGAAATTAATTTTTTAAAATTTTAATAGCAGTTACTCATCGCCCCCAAATGCACCTGTGGCCATCACCGCCCCCCTGGATCGCTGCAGCACCTACCAGGGGGCGGTAGCGCCCACTTTGGGAATCACTGCCTTAATTCCTGAGGAGATTGAATTTTTAGCAGTCCTGCCAGTATTAGGTAGTTGTATTTTGCTCTTGACTTTAATCACTGGGCAGGGGAGTACTATGAGATGCCCCAGTGTATCTCCTGCATTCCAGACATACTCCCTACTTGTTTGTGTAGTAGCAATGCCATTTTCTCTTGATAGTTAGAATCAGTCCCCCGAGCTACTACAATAATTCCCTTCTTTGATTTACAAGCATGAAAAGCTAAATATGGCCAGATTCAGCCTCAACCCCTAATTCAAAATATCTGTTAACATGTGCCCTGACAGTGGAAACAGTAATTAATATCTTTAAACTTAATCAGATCAGAGAACTAAATCCAAATACTGTAATCCAAAACAATACAGCTGATCAATCCATAAGATTCCATTCCACTGCTGCTTGTCAAACCACTCAAAACTTAGTGGCTGAAAACCGTAGCAGTCATTGATTTCTCCTCATAATTCACAATTTTGGTAGTATTTGTCAGGAATGACTCATCTCTGCCCCATGTCAGCAGCTGGGACAGCTTGTCTGGGAGCTGGGGATTCACTTGCAAGATATCTCACCCACCTGGCTGGCAAGTTGAAGCTAGTCGTCATATGGGAAACCACCCAAGACTATGGGCCAAGAGTCTCCATGCTGCTCCACCTGATCTTCAATATAGGCTGCTTGGGCTTCCTCACAGCCTGGTGGCTGGGTTCTCAGAGTATGTATCTGATGTGCATCAGGCAGAAACTTCATGGTCTTTTCTAACTGAGCCTAGGGAGTCACACAGCATCACTTCCACTACAGCCTAATCATGAAAGCAGGTGGGGAAAGCTGGTGAGAAGGTCATTTCTATGAGCATGTGGGATGGGAGATATTGTTGAAGCCATCTTTGGGAAATATAATATGCTAATTTAAAAATCAGGACTCAAAAATTTGCAAGTAAAAGGATGGTAAAATATGTATAAGGACATGGCAAGAAGCACTTCCAAAGATAAAGCAGGACATTTCATATTGAGAGTTAAAGTCACCAAGAAGATTTAATAGTTCCAATCAATCTGCAGGCAGAGGCAGGTCTATGGAGGCTTCAGTCTTTGCCTCATCTAATTAGTCAGAAACAGCATTTGGATCGGTGCCAAAGACACCACTCTAGACTGCACAGGGAGGCAAACACCAGAGAGACATCACCTGCAACCCCCCCCCCCCACCACCACCACCAAAGACACCATCCCGGACCACTCTGTGAAGCAAAAGCCAGAGGGACCCCAAGTATCTGCAGCTGGCACCTGAGGGACCAGATCTGTGGGGGAAGGGAGTACAGCTCAGACCAAGGATAATCAAGGTGTGAGACTCAAAGCAGACCCAGCCTCTGGGCTAAGGAGTCCCCAACCATTGGACAACTAGAGACTTCAACCTCTCAGACCTTAATCAAGTTGCCCAGGGCCAGAAAGGGACAGTGACTCATATGCACGTGCACTAGAGAAGCTCCCAGGGAACCCAGGATCGACACCCCAAGGAATCACATTCAACAGCATCAGAGCAAAATCCAGTGAGCCCCACTTGACCCCAAAGCACTTGTATAACAGCTGGCATTATAGCACTGGAGTTGAACCTCACTGGCAGCATGTTGGAGGGGAGATCTCTCCCACAAACAGGACATCAAAAATCAAGTTACAATTACAATAGGAGAGCCTAAATAACTCACACAAGAGACATTCCTAGAGTAGCCAGCTCAGGTGAACAAAGAGACTGCACCACTGGACCTCTCAAGACACTTTCTACATAAGGCCATCCCACAAATACTGGGAGGCATAACAGTTTTATCTAATACATTGAAGCAAATACAAAGATATAGCTAGAATGGGGAGACAAAGAAACCCCAAATGAGAGAAAAGAATGAATCTCCAGGAAAAATAAACAAAAACAAAAAAAAAACACTAAATGAAATAGAGGCAAGCAACCTATCAGACATTGAGTTCAAAGCAACGGTTATAAAGATACTTAAGGATCTTAGTGAAAATTACAAGAGCATGAAAAGGGAAACAGAGGCCATGAACAAGAACAAATGAAGAATGATATATCTGACATCAAGAACACACTGGAGATATTAAAAGTAGTTTGGATGAAACAGAGGATCAAATCAGCAATTTGGAAGACAAGATAAAAAGAAATACCTAATTACAGCATGAAATAGAAAAAGCAGGAAAATGGCTTAAGGGAGCTCTGGGACAACATGAATTATAACAACATCCTCATTATAGGGATACCAGAAGGGGAAGAGGGTGAGCAAGGAACAGAGAACCTGTTTAAAGAAATAATGACAGAAAATTTCCCCAGCTTGGTGAAGGAAAATGTCACACAAGTTCAGGAGGCACAGGGAATCCCAATCAGGATGAACCCAAAAAGACCCACACCTAGACACATCACAATTAAATGGCAAATGTTAAAGACAAAGAAAAAATTCTTAAAGGCAGCAAGAGAGAGACAGTAGATTACCTACAAAGGAACTCCCATTAGAATGTCAGCTGACTTCTCAATAGAAACACTTCAGGCCAGAAGGCTGTGGCATGGAGTACTCAAAGTTATGAAATGCAAGGGTCTAAATCCAAGACTATTGTATCCAGCAATGCTATCATTTAAAATCTAAGGTAAATAAAAAGCTTTCCAGACAAAAAAAGGTTAAAGGAGTACATTACCACCAAACTGGAAATTCAAGAAATGTTAAATGGACTTCTTTAAGAAGAAGAAAAGAAGAGAGAGAGAGAGAGGATCATAGGCATAAAGGAAATAAAAATGGCAATAAATAAATACTTATGAATAATAACCTTAAATGTAAATGAATTAAATACTCCAGTCAAAAGACATAGGGTGGCTGGATGGATAAGAAAACATGACCTATATATATGCTGTCTACAAGAGACCCACTTCAGAACAAAAGATACACACAGACTGAGAGTGAAGGGATGGAAAAATATATTCCATGCAAATGGAAAGGGAAAAAAAGCTGGGTAATAATACTCATATCAGACAAAATAGACTTCAAAACAAAGGCCATAACAAGAGACAAAGGCCATTTCATAATACTAAAGGGAATGACTCAACAAGAAAATGTAACCCTTGTAAACATATATGCACCCTATATAGGAGCACCCAAGTACTTTAAAAAAACTCTTTTTTTTTTAAATATATTTCTTTATTGATTTCAGAGAGGAAGGGAGAAGGAGAGAGATAGAAACATCAATGATGAGAGAGAATCATTGATTGGCTGCTTCCTGCACACCCCACACTGGGGATGGAGCCCGCAACCCAGGCATGTGCCCTTGGCCGGAATCGAACCTGGGACCCTTCAGTCCGCAGGCCGACGCTCTATCCACTGAGCCAAGCCGGCCAGGGCTAAAAAAAACTCTTGATGGACTTTAAGGGAGAGATTGATAGCAATACAGTCATAGTGGGGGATTTTAACACCTCACTAACATCACTGGATAAATCTTTCAGACAAAAAATAAGGAAACAGAGGCCATAAATGAGATGCTAGATCAGAAGGATCTAACCGATATTTACAGAAAATTTCACTCCAAACCAACAGAATATACATTCTTTTCAAGTGCACATGGAACATTCTCAAAGATAAACCACATGTTATGGCACAAAACAAGTCTATACAAATTCTGGAAGGTTGATATAATACCAAGCATCATCTCAGATCACAATGGCATGAAGTTAGAAATCAACTACAATAAAAAAACTAAAAAACACTCAAATACATGGAGGCTAAATATCATGTTATTAAACAATGAATGAATTATCAATGAGATCAAGCAAGAAATTAAAAACTTCTTGGAAACATGAAAATGAACATACAACCACCCAAAACCTATGGGACATGCCTAAAGCTGCCCAGAGCAGGAAGTTCATAGCACTACAGGCCTACCTCAAGAAACAAGAAATAAGGACTAATAAACTATCTAACCCTACAACTAAATGAATTAGAAAGAGAACAGCAAGAAAAGTCCAGAGGCAGTAGAAGGAAGGAATTAATAAAGATCAGAGTGGAAATAAATGACATAGAGACTAAAAAACAGTACAAAAGATCAATAAATCCACAAACTGGTTCTATGAAAAGATAAACAGGATTGATTAACCCCAAGCCAGACTCATCAAGAAACAAAGAGGGAGGACCCAAATAAATAAAATCAGAAATGAAAGAGGTGATATAACAATGGACACCACAGAAAAACAAAGGATTGTAAGCAAATGCTATGATCAACTATATGCCAACAAACTGGAAACCTGGGAAAAATGGGCAAATTCCTAGAAACATAGTCTTCCAAAATGCCATCAGGAAGAATCAGAAAACCCGAGTAGGCCAATAACAACTGATGAAATTGAAGCAGTAATTTTAAAACTTCCAGTAAACAAAAGTCCTGGACCAGGTGTATTTACATCAGAGCAATTTATAGGTGAATTTTACCAAACATTCAAAGAAGAACTAACACCTATACTCCTCAAACTATTCAAAAAAAATCAAGAGAAAGGAACAATTCCAACCTCTTTTTACGAAGCAAGCATTATCCTAATTCCAAAACCAGGTAAGGACACTACAAAGAAATAAAATTACAGGCCAGTATCCCTGATGAACACAGATGCTAACATCCTCAACAAAATATTAGCAAATCAGAGCCAGCATTATGTTAAAAAAATCATACACCATGATCAAGTGGGATTTATTCTGGGGATGCAAGGCTGGCACAGTAATCACAAATCAATAAATGTGATACATCACATAAATAAATTGAAAGATAAAAACCACATGATCATATCAATAGATGCAGAAAAAACATTCAACAAAATCAAGCACCCTTTTTTGATAAAAACTCTCAGTAAAGTGGGAATAGAGGGATCATAGCTCAACATAATAAAGGCCATATGTGACAAACCTACAGCCAACATAGTACTCAATGGGCAAAAATTAAAAGCATTTCCATTAATAACAGGAGCAAGACAAGGATGTCTGCTTTCACCACTCTTGTTCAACATAGTACTGGAAGTTCTAGCCACAGCAAGCAATCAGACAAGAAGAAGAGATAAAAGGCATCCAAATCAGAAAGGAAAAAGTAAAACTCTCATTATTCTCAGATGACATGATATTGTACATAGAAAACCCTAAAGATTCCACCAGGAAACTACTAGACTTTATAAATGAATTTAGCCAGCTAGCAGGAAACAAAATCAACACCCAGAAATCAATGGCATTTTCATACACCAATAATGAACTCTCAGAAAAAGAAACTAAAAAAGCAATCCCATTTACTATTGAAACAAAAAAAAATATAAGATACCTAGGAATAAACTTAACCAAGGAGGTAAAAGACCTGTACTTGGAAAACTATAGAACATTGAAAAAAGAAATAAAGGAAGGTACAAACAAATGGAAGCATATACCAGGTTCATGGATTGGTAGAATTAACATCATTAAAATGTCTAAACTACCCAAAGCAATCTATAGATTCAATGCAATCCCTATTAAAATACCAATGGCATACTTCATAGAACTAGAACAAACACTCCAAAAATTTATATGGAATCAAAAAATACCCTAAATAGCTGCAGAATCTTGAGAAAGAAGAACAAAGTAGGAGGGATCACAATACCAGATATAAAACTATACTACAAAGCCATTATAACCAAAACATCCTGGTACTGGCACAAGAACAGCATATATAGATCAATGAATCAGAACAGAGACCCCAGAAAGTGACCTACAACATTAGGGTCAATTAATATTTGACAAAGGAGGCAAGAACATACAATGGAGTAAAGACAGTCTCTTCAACAAATGGTGCTGGTAAAACTGGACAGACACATGCAAAAAAAAATGAAACTAGACCACCAACTTACACTATACACAAGAATAAACTCAAGATGGATAAAATACTTAAATGAAACCATAAAAATCTTAAGTAGGCAGTAAAATATCATACATCTCATGTAGCAATATGTTTACAAATACATATCCTAGGGCAAAGGAAACTAATGAGAAAATAAACAAATGGGACTGCATCAAAATAAAAAGCTTCTACTCACAAAACAAAATAATAATAATAAAAAAAACACACAAACCATCAGAATGAAAAGGGAATCCACTGTAGAAAACATATGCCAATGATACATCTGAGAAGGAGTTAATGTCCAAAATATATAAAATACTCATACAAATCAACCAAAGGAAGACAAACAATCCAATTTAAAAATGGGGAGAAGAACTGAATAGACACTTTTCTGAAGAGGACATACAAATGGCCAAGAGACTTATGAAAAAAATGCTCAAAATCACTAATCATCAGAGAAATGGAAATTAAAACCACAATAAGATATCACCTCATACCTGTCAGAATGACTAGCATCAAAAAATCAACAAACAACAAGTGCTGGTGAGGATGTGGAGGAAAGATCACTGCTGGTGGGAATGCAGATTCGGTGCAGCTGCTATGGAAAACAGTATGGAGTTTTCTAAAAGAATTAAAAATGGAACTTCCATTTGAGCTAGCAATCCCACTTCTGGGAATATATCCTAAAAACTCCAAAACACCAATCAGAAATATATGCACCCCTATGTTCATAGCAGCAGTATTTACAACTAGTGCCCCGGTGCACAGGTTCGTGCACATTAAAAGGAAATTAATTAGAAGGTGGCCAGCGGGGCAGGACTGAGTGAGACGGGCCGGACATGCCCTGGAGCCAACCTCCCAGGGTCCCTTCCTGGCCGGCCACACCTGGGGTGGCACCACAGCTCAAAGGGCATCTGTGGAGTGAG
Source organism: Myotis brandtii (assembly GCF_000412655.1). Lineage (NCBI taxonomy): Eukaryota > Metazoa > Chordata > Mammalia > Chiroptera > Vespertilionidae > Myotis > Myotis brandtii. The sequence goes on along the minus strand of NW_005369552.1, from coordinate 812,945 downwards.
CAGGTTCCTTCCAGCAGGTGGGGTCTCTTGGCCAGGCCTGCGGGGATCGGACCAAAACTGGTTCTCTGACATCCCCCAAGGGGTCCTAGATTGCGAGAGGGTGGTTCTCAGGTAACATACCCCAGATTCGGGCTCCCTCCTCTCTGGTTCCAGGGTGCATCACCTGAAAACGCCACTGCCAAGTCACCCCAGCTTGGCAGCTCCTGTGTTGAGCGTCTGCCCCGTGGTGGTCAATGTGCATTATAGCTACCGGTCGGATGGTTGCTTTGCCTTTTATATATATAGATAGCTAAGATTTGGAAATAGCCCAAGTGCCCATCAGTAAATGAATGGATAAAAAAGCTGTGGGACATATAGAAGCATGAACAAACTATTAAACCTCAGAGGGAAGGCAGGGGAGGATGGGTGGGAAGAGATCAACCAATAAACTTGTATGCATATATGCATAACCTGTGGACTCAGACAATGGGGTAGTGAGAGCCTGAGGGCAGGAGCAGACGGGAGTGGGCTGGAAGAGGTTAAAGCAGTTAAAAAATATTATTTAAAATTATTTTATACTCATCATAAAAGCTCTTTTATACTTATTTAAACATGTTTTTCTTTAAATTATATATACTCTTGGCCTACATAAAAAGGAAAATAAAAGCAAACTTAGCACCCATTTATGATAAAAACTCTGAGCAATGTGGAAGAGGAATAAAGCTGTGGGACATTTACACTATAGAATATTATGCAGATGTGAAAAATGAGAGATCTCTTACCCTTTTGGACAGTGCTGGGGCTGACCAGCAGACCCTGAGCAACGGATGAACAGATTGCTCTGAGACACATTTCTGTGAAAGAGAGGCTAAGAGATTGTTTTACTTTAGAACTAAAAAGCAGTTCTGTTCGCCTGCCTTCATAGGCTTTCATTGTCACAACAGCTTGAACTAAAATTAACCTCTAGATTCAATCAGTAGGGTAAGTATCCTTGAGGTATATGCTTCTACAAGGTTGGGTCTTTAAAGACTAAACATTCTAGCAAAACACCCAGGGGATCGGACTTGTTTGAAAAGTCAAGGTAGGGGCTGCCACCTTTGGCAAGTTCCCCTCAGAGGCCCCCGACCTTTAGGAGAATCCTCCTTACAGACATTCCAACCAAGTCCCATGCTTCCCCACAGGTCAGCATGGGTGGACCCAGAAAATATTATGTTAAGTGAAATAAGTCAATATGAGAAAAACAAATATTACATTATCTCACTTATTTGTGGAATCTAATGAACAAAATGAATTGACCAACAAAATAAGACCTGAAGCATGGAGGGGCCTACATAAAAAGGAAAATAAAAGCAAACTTAGCACCCATTTATGATAAAAACTCTGAGCAATGTGGAAGAGGAATCATACCTCAACATAATAAAGGTCATATGTGACAAACCCACAGCCAACATCATACTCAATAGGCAAAACTAAAAGCATTTCCCCTAAGATCATGAACAAAACAGGGATGTTTGCTTTCACCACTCTTAGTCAACACTAGAGGCCTGGTGCACGAAATTTGTGCACTCAGGGGAGTCCCTCAGCCTGGCCTGCGCCCTCTCACAGTCTGGGAGCCCTTGGGGGATGTCCGACTGCCAGGAGGCTGGAGAGGCTCCCACCACAGCTGCTGCGCTTGCCAGCTGTGAGCCTGGTTTCTGACTGAGTGGCCTCTCCCTGTGGGAGCGCACTGACCACCAGGGGGCAGCTCCTGCATTGAGCATCTGCCCACGGGTGGTCAGTGTGCATCATAGTGGCCGGTTGTTCTGCCATTCGGTCAATTTGCATAGTACCCTTTTATTATATAGGATAGTACTGGAAGTCCTAGCCACAGCAATGGAACAAGAAAAAATATCGTAAAAGGTATCCAAATTAGAAAGGAAGAAGTAAAACTGACATTATTTGCTGATGACATGATACTGTGTATAGAAAACCCTAAAGATTCCACCAAAAATTTACTGGAACTGATAAGTGAATTTAGTAAAGTAGCAGGATACATATTAATATTCAGAAATCGGTGGCATTTTTATACACCAATAAGAAACTATCAGAAAAAGAAACTAAGAAAACAATCCCTCGGGTGGAAAGCAATAATACAATATACAGATGATGTATTATAGCATTGTACACATGAAACCTGTACAATTTTATTAACCAATGTCACTCCAATAAGTTCAATTTTTTTAAAATGTTAATGTGTTGAACAAAAAAGAACACAATCCTATTTACAATTGCATTAAAAAATAAGGTACCTAGCCTGGCTGGTGTGGCTCAGTGGTTGAGTGTCAACCTATGAACCAGGAGGTCACAATTCAATTCCAAGTCAGTGTACATGCCCGGGTTGCAGGCTCAAACCCCAGTGTGGGGCATTCAGGAGGCAGCTGATCAAGGATTCTCTCTCATCATTGATGTTTCTATCTCTCTCTCCTTCTCCCTTCCTCCCTATCTCTCTGAAATCAATAGATATATAAATAAGGTACCTAGCCCCAGCTGGGTGGCTCAGTTGGTTGGGGTGTATTCCCTTACACCAAAAAGGTTGCACATTCCATTCCTGGTCTGCCGGAAGCTGGTCCATCCTTGTTGCTTGACACAGTCGCTGCAGGGAAGAAACATTTGCACAGCATATGTTTCAAGGGACCTGGTGTATGTGGCATACTGTTCTTAATATGTTTGCTCCCCTTCTTAGCGCTATGTTTCTAACCAGGGTCACCTCTCCAAGAAAGGTTGTTTCCCCAGGTGGGGATTTTTCCCTGGAGTTAGGGATTAACAGGACTAAGGAAGGGAATAAATCAGTAAAACCCCTTAACTAAGTGCCAGGCAGGTAGTTAATCACCTTAACTACAAACAATCACACTTAAGCTACATAATCTTTACTTAGGATAATCTCCTTCAGTTACTTCCTTGTAGTTTAACAGAACGTAGAGTAGTGACCTTGGAATGGAGATAACTAGCCCTAACCTTTGGAATAGAATGGATAGGATTAAACTCAACAGAACTAGATGGAGATGGGATTTTTGGCAAAGGTCAGATAAACTATGGACATGAAACAAGGAACTGTAGAAGGTTAAGGGAGGACCCAAAACATACCATGATGTGATTATAGAGGCATGCTTATAGGATCAAATAGTATAAATACAGATGTAACAGGAGAATAAAGAGAGAACCTAGCTATGCTGATCAACTGAACCCTGTCTCCGTGTCACTCCTTCTTTGCTGACTCTGTCCACACCTTTGGGAACCCCTGGACCTGCTGGGGCAGGACCCCAACACTGGTCAGGACACATACCTAGTTTGTGGGTTCAGTGCCCAGTCAGGGCATGTGTGAGAGGCAACCAATTGATGTTTCCTTCTCACATCTATGTTTCTCTCACTTTTTTCCTTACTCTCTCTCTCTCTAAAAATCAATTAAAAAAACAAAAAACATATCCTTAGGTGAAGATTAAAAAGAAAAAAAAAACCCCAGCCAGTGTGGCTCAGTGCTTGAGCATCATCCCATGAACCAGGAGGTCGAGGTTTGATTCCTGGTCAGGGCACGAACTGGGTTGTGGGCTTGATCCCAGTAGAGGGCATGCAGGAGGCAGCCGATCAATGTTTCTATATCTCTCTCCCTCTCCCTTCCTCTCTCTAAAATCAGTAAAAGCATCATTTAAAAAAAAATAAAGTACTAGGAATAAATTTAACCAAGGAAGTAAAAGACCTATACTCATAAAATGTGTAAGATATTGAAGAAAGGAATTAAAGAAGTTACAAATGAGTGGAAGCATGTTCATGATAGGAAGAATTAATATCGTTAAAATGTCCATACTACACAAAGCAATCTATAGATTCAAGACAATTCCTATCAAAATATCAATGGCATATTTCACAGAACTAGAGCAAATAATTTAAAAATTTATGTGGAACCATAACAGACCCCAAGTAGCCTCAGTAATCTTGAGAAACAACAACAAAGTTGATGGTATCATGCTACTTGATATCAAACTATACTACAACACTATAGTAATCAAAACATCATGGTACTGCCCTGCCAGTGTGGCTCAGTAGTGAGCATCAACCTATAAACCAGGAGTTCACAGTTCAATTCCTCATCAGGGCACATGCCTGGGTTGCAGGCTCCATCCCCAGTAGAGGGTGGGCAGGAGGCAACTGTTCAATGATTCTCTCTCATCATTGATATTTCTATCTCTCTCTCTCTGCCTTCCTCTCTGAAATCAATAAAGAAAAAAAACCAACATGGTGCTGGTATAAAAAACAGTCATATAGGTCAATGGAATAGAATAGAGAGCCCAGCAATAAACTCACACTTATATGGTCAATATTTGACCAAAGAGACAAGAACATACAATGGAGTAAAGATAGTATTCAATAAGTGGTGTTAGAAAAATTGGACAGATACATGCAAAATAAAATGAAACCAGACCCACTAACTTATGCTATAGATAAGAATAAACCAAAATTGATTAAAGACTTGAATGTAGAGCCCTAGCTGGTTTGGCTCAGTGGATAGAGCATCGGACTGTGGACCAAAGCAGCAATCGCCAACCTTTCGGACCACCAGTGGTCTGTGGACCATCGATTGGCGACCACTGGGCCAAAGGGTCCCAGGTTCGATTCCAGTCAAGGGCATGTACTTCAGTTGCAGGCTCCTCCCCAGCCTGAGCCCTGGTCAGGGCACATGCAGGAGGCAACCAATCGATGTGTTTCTCTCACATCGATATTTCTTTCTGTATTTCCCTCTCTCTTCCACTGTCTAAAATCAATGGAGCCCTAGCTGGTTTGGCTCAGCAGACAGAGCTTTGGCCTGCGGACTGAAGGGTCCTAGGTTGGATTCCGGTCAAGGGCATATGCCCGGGTTGTAGGCTCGATCCCCAGTGAGAGGCATGCAGGAGGCAGCCAATCAATGATTATCTCTCATCATGGATGTTTCTATCTCTCTCTCTCTCCCCCTCTCTTTCTCTCTGAAATCAATAAAAATATATTTTAAAAATAAAATAAATGGAAAAATATCCTTGGGTGAAAATTTAAAAAAAAAAAGACTTGAATATAGAGACAGAGAACCAAGATGGCAGCGTAGGTAAATGCCTATACTCGCTGCTTCCCACAACCACATCAAAATTACAACTAAAATACAGAACAACCATCATTCAGAACTGCCTGAAAGCTGGCTGAATGGAAGTCCTACAACTAGAGAAGTATAGAAGAAAGCTCATTGAGATTGGTAGGAGGGGTTGTGCGGAACAGGCCAGTCTGACACCCATGCATGCCATTTTTTTTTTTTCAGAGGGAGATTGTCTCTTCAGAGGACACCTGTGAGGAGCGAGGGGATCACAGTCCCACACCAGACCCCCAGCTCAGGATTCCAGAGCTTGGAAGAGAAGTCCCCATAACTTAGGGCTGTAAAAACCAGCCAGGATTGTGGCTGAGTGACATGGAGGCTGCTGGAGACCTAGGTGTTCCATTAAAATGGCTAGCACAGGAAATTACTCGAACTCCCAGCAGGGGGCAGCTTTGGGGGACCCAGACACATATAGGAAAAAACTGGAATATCTGGCATGGGCAGGAACTTTGGGGCAGCTTTCTCCCAAGCTGGGGTGCTTGCAGGGGTCATTGTTCCTATGCTGGGACCTCCCCTGTTGCAGGGCTGACTGGAAACCATATATGAGTCTCCATCAGCCTGGAGCACACTGCAGCCTGGAGCACACTGCTCTGCCCTGGGAATTCCTTGAGACCCCACCCATCCAAGATGTTTGCAGCAGCTTTTTCATATGAATGGCCTGTCCTGGCTCAGACATTAGACTTTGCTAAAACCTCTAAAACAAGCTTCAGCTGGTGACAGCATGTCCTAAACCAGTGGTCGGCAAACTCATTAGTCAACAGAGCCAAATATCAACAGTACAATGATTGAAATTTCTTTTGAGAGCCAAATTTTTTAAACTTAAACTATATAGGTAGGTACATTGTTATTAACTTAATTAGGGTACTCCTAAGGCTTAGGAAGAGCCACACTCAAGGGGCCAAAGAGCCACATGTGGCTCGCGAGCCACAGTTTGCCAATCACGGCCCTAAACCTATCAATAAAAGGCCCAAGACCTGGCACTAGAACCAGCTTCACAGCTGGGCCTTGCCTAGGCACCTCCAAGCCCAATACAAATAGCAAATAGCAACCTTCAAGCCCAATAAACATAGCAAATAGCAGCCATCTGCAAATTCCTCTGTAGCTCCTGATGGGTGGCCCCAGGCAGTGGCCTACTTTGAACCTCCCACGAGGCACTAGTACCAGTGCACCCAGAGGACAGTTTCAGACGATCTCAGATTACAACTCTCCACATCCATAAGAGACACACTTAAGGGGCAGACTCAATGATCACCAAAGCCCCACTGAAGAAAGTCTTGCTCCATAGGGGTATTTCCTGTACAGAAGTTCTCCCACTGTAGTCACAGCTGGTCCTCACAGCCAATTAGCCTGGAGGTCAATTTCTTCCAGTGATGCCAACAGCAATCAAGGCTCAACTAATCTATCAAGAAGTGAATCTAAAAATCAAAATAAATGAACAAGAAATCTAATGAACAAAATGAACTGGTGAATAAAATAGAATCAGAAGCATGGAAGCATAGAACAGACTGATGAATCTCAGAGGGAAGGGAAGGGGGACTGAAAGAGATTAACCAAAGATCTTACCTATGGACATAGACAGTAGGGTGGTGAAGGTCTGAACCGGTTGGAGGGGGAGAGTGGGGAGGGAGAAGGGGGACACCTGTAATACTCTCAACAATAAAGATTAAAAATAAAAGACTTGAATGTCAGACTTGAAACCATAAAACTCCTAGAAGAAAATATAAGCAGTAAAATTTCATACATTTCTTGTAGTAATATTTTTTTTCTGACATATAAAAGGCTCAACTACAAGACTGTGCACACAGCCCACACAGTGTGCCTAGAGTGCCCAGCTTAGGGAGCTGGGGAGGCTGAGCCACTGGGCCCTACAGGACATCTACTACTCAAGGCCACTCGAAACAAAAGAAAAAATAAACAAATGGGACTACATAAAGTTAAAATTTTGTGCACAGCAAAGGAAACCATCAACAAAATGAAAAGGCAACCTCGTGAATGGAGAATATATTCGTCAATGAAATATCTGATAAGGGGTTAATACCCAAAATTTATAAAGACCTCAGACAATTTAATACCAGAAAAACAACCCAATTAAAAAGTGGGCAGAAGACCTAAATAAACATTTCTCCAAAGAAGACATATAGATGGCCAATAGACATATGAAAAGTTGTTCAACATCAGAGAAATGCACATTAAGACCACAATAAGATACCACCTTACATCTGTCAGAATAGCTATCACCAATAAATCAACAAACAAGTATTGGTGAAGATGTGGAGAAAAGGGAATTCTTTTGGTGGGATGCAGATTGGTGCAACTACTGTAGAGAACAGTGCAGATGTTTCTCAAAAAATTAAAAATGGAATTGAATCAGCAATTCCACTTCTGGGAATATATCCTAAGAAACCTGAAATAGTAATTTGAAAGAATATATGCACCCCTGTGTTCATTGCAGCATTATTTACAACAGCCAAGATATGGAAGCAGCTCAAGTATCCATCAATAGATGAGTAGATAAAAAAGCTGTTGTACATTTACATAATGGAATACTACTCTGCCATAAAAAAAAGAGAAAATTTTACTTTTTTTGTGACAGCATGAGTGGACCTGGAGAGTATTAGGTGAGAGTCTCAAACAAGAGGAACCCAAAGAGGCCCACACCAAGATACATCATAAGTAAAATGCCAAAGGTTAAAGACAAAGACAGAATCTTAAAAGAGAAAAGCAGTTAGTTACCTACAAAGGAGCGTCCATATGACTGTCGTCTGATTTCTCAACAGAAACTTTTCAGGCCAGAGGGGAGTGGTAAGAAATAGTCAGTGACAAATAGTGAGGACCTACAACCAAGATTACTCTACCCAGCAAAGCTCTCATTTGGAATTGAAGGTCAGATAAAGAGCTTCACAAACAAGAAAAAGCTAAAGGAGTTCATCACCACC
>NW_005369552.1:794458-803487 GCF_000412655.1 Myotis brandtii | reverse complement strand
CAGAGGGGAGGGGGATTAAGGGGCTGGGAAAAAAAGGTGAAGGGATTAAGCAAAAAAAAAAAAGTCACAGATACAGACAACAGTATGGTGATTACCAGAGGGAAAGTGGGGAAGATGGGAGGAGGTAGAAGATAAAGAGGGTATAAATGGTAATGGAAGGAGACTTGACTTTGGCTGGTGAACACACAATACAATATACAGATGATGTATTATAGAATTGTATACTTGAAACCTATATAATTTAATTAACTGATGTCACCCCAATAAATTCAATAAAAATTTAAAAATAAATAAATGAAAATAAAAACAAACAAACAAAAAGGAATTGCCTTATGTTCCAGTGATTCCACTTCTGGTGATATATCTGAAGAAACCTAAAACACTAAATTGAAAGATTATATTCACCCCTATGTTCATTGCAGCACTATTTACAATAGCCAAGATATGGAAGCTAGACAAGATATGGAAACAACACAAGTGCCCATCAGTAGATGAGTGGTTAAAAAAATCTGTGGTACATTTATACATGGAATACTACTCAGCTGTAAAAAAAAAAAAAATGAATGAAATCTTACCTTTTATGGCAGCATGGATGGACCTAGAGGGTATTATGCTAAGTTAAATAAGTCAAAAAGAGAAAGACAAATACTATATGATTTCACTTATAAGTGACATCTAATGAACAAAATAAAAAGTAGAAACAGACTTATAGATACAGAGAATAGACTGACAGCTGTCAGAGGGGAGGGGGGCTGGATAAAAAGGTGAAGGGATTAAGCAGTACAAATTGGTAGTTACAGAATAGTCACAAAGATATAGATTGCAGCATTGGGAATATAGTCAATAATGTCAAGATAAATATGTATGGGGCTGGGTGGGTACTTGAAGCAGCGGAGGTAGGGGATGAGGCGGGGGGGTCACTCTATAAAGTACATGATTTTCTTACCACTTTGCTGTGTATCTGAAACTAATACAGAATAATATTGAATGTAAACTGTAATAGAAAAAAACAAAAATAAAAAAGAGATAAGAAAAGAAAAGAAAAGAAAAGAAAAACTGGTTATTCAGACCTTAGTATGTTGCAAATTTTTTCTAATGAATTAAAGTAGTCCATCACTGCAAGGAAAACAATTGACAGTATTTTTATTTTTTTTTTGCCAAAGATAAAATTCAAGCTTTCAAGCAAAAGTTGGAATTTTAGAAAAGTTGTATCCACTACCATGAACGTGACAACTTTTAAAGACTTCTGATAAGATCAATGGTAATTTTAATTAATATGATGTTTTATAAAATGAAATGTGTTAATATTTAGAATATCTGTATAATTCAATAAATCAATATTTTTCACATTAAAAAATTAAAGCTTTAATCTGTTGGTAATAGTCTCTTATCAGAATAATATATTTATGGGACATTAAATATCTGTTAAACATTTTTAAAAAGCAAAATTAATTGGCTAATTTTTCTTAAATTTCTTCACTTTTAGAGCCCAGCTTTTCTGAATCACTTTCTGTCTCAGAGTTGTGGATGTCTGTGGCTTTTCCACATAGCAATTTAAAAAAATTCTGGGAACTTATATTTAGATTTTTAAAAGGATTTTTTTCTCTGCCTTTTTAACAAATCAACAATTTTTTTTCCAAAAAGCATATAAATTACCTGCTGAAAACTAAGAAAATGTATCTGTCTAAACAAAATTTAAAAGTAGAAAACGAAAACTGCATAATTATCAGTGGGAGGATGGGGAGTTTCTATAACTACGGCTCGCGGGGCACATGCAAATACAAATATTGTATTTGTTCCCGTTTTGTTTTTTTTACTTCAAAATAAGATATGTGCAGTGTGCATAGGAATTTGTTCATAGTTTTTTTTTAAACTATAGTCCGGCCCTCCAACGGTCTGAGGGACAGTGAACTGGCCCCCTGTTTTAAAAAGTTTGAGGACCCCTGCTTTAAATGTTTGTTTTTAAAATTTATAGATAGGAAGAAAAGAAGAAAGACAAAGAAAGAAATGAAGAAAGAAAAAAAGGGAAGAAAGATCCACTACTTTTTTGATCTGACTCCACTGAACTCTCACTATAGGGCTATCACACAGAAGTCATCTTGATTAATAATAGAACCTTTCTGTTTCTATCAATCCACATTTGACCTCGTCCTTCCTATAAAAGTCTGCTGAGGTTCAGCTTCCAGACTAACCAGCAGATTGTTAACCACACAAATCTAATTAGACCTGAATTAAGGTGCAGACCCAAGGAAAGGTTGAAATTTGCTGTTAGGTTGATGTATGAAATTTAAGATTTCATAGGTAAAAGATTTTCAAGATGTAACCATAGAAATGAACTGATAAATTGTGTAAAAAGTTTGGCAGTGGCTAAGAGGAATACATAATGTACTGGATTTTAATTTTTGTTAATCCTTGCCTGAGGATTTTTTTTCCATTGATTTTTAGAGTGAGTGGAAGGGAAGGGGAGAGAAACAGAGAAAGAAATATCAATGTGAGAGAGACACACTGATTGGCTGCCTCCCGCACACACCCCTATCAGGGATTGAGCCTGCAACCGAGGTAAGTGCCCTTGACCAGAATCGAACCTGGGACCCTTTGGTCCAAGGGCCAATGCTCTATCCACTGAGCCAAACCAGCTAGGGCCTGGATTTTAATTTTTTTTTTTTTTAATGGTTTGAAAAACTGGTTGGCCTGTGTGAATTATTCTGGGAGATGTACCCAGGTTCTCATCTCCTGATGCCAAAATTATAATCTATGATCTTAAATACATGTCACGGCCAGTTTGAGCTTCTCTTAGATAAGTAAACTCGCAAGTCTGGGAAGGTGCAAAAATAAGTTGTTAGATGATAAAACATTGATGTCAAATTACAATGTTAATGTTTTTACACAGGTGTTGTATACATTTTGTAATCATTATTACAGTTTTATGTTTTATTCATGATTTGAAGTATTTGATGTGTAAGAGAATCTTACATATTAAACTTATATTTTTAAATACTTAACCATATTTAACTAATTAAATTTATTAGTTATTTATAAATTTAGTTTTTTAAGGGAATCTGATCATTAAATCTACATGTTTTGCCTTATTATGCATGCAAATACTCCTTACATGCTGAGGAAGTTTGATTAGACTTTACTAGGTATTTGAAGTGCTATAGAGTAATACATTTATTAAATGTGTGACTTATAGTTTGAAATGTCTAAGAGAATTTGGTAAAATTTAGTTTAGTGAGATTTAATAATAAATTTTAAATTAATAATTTAAATTTATAAGATGATTGAGTATTAATCAAGTACAAGTAAAAATGAGTCTTTTAAATTTCAGGACAAACTATATTAGATTTATAAATAAAATAAGATTTGTAAATTGAGCTCAAAAACTTCCAAAAAACTAAATTCTAATATATAGCAGCTATGTCCCTGATGGAAGGGTGTCCCGACAGTTGTGGGTTTTACTCCACTCCCTGGGCTCTTTTATAATTAAAGTTTGATCACTCTGTAGTTATTTGAACACCATGAGTCTCAACTCAGTTTGTTAACATTATTAAATTGCAATGGATAGGTAGGTTTTATGATCTCAATACATTGCTTCACACCGGGGCACCGTCTCAGGAAGATCTAGTCTGTTCCAAATATATAAGGAAGTTGAATATTTATTTTTGGTACTTTCTCACCTCCACTACCAACATCCCCCTCTCTACCAAATATCATTCCTTCTTTGTCCTATCGTCACATCTCCTACCCTATTAAAAATAGGCAATTCTCAGCCTGTTTTCCATTAGTCCTTGCTAAAACAAGGGCTGATAATGGTTTAAGTTAAGGTATCAGTTCTCATGAGGTTATTTGTATTTTAATAAAAATCCTTGAAGATCAAATATTCAAGGTACTGAATCTCTAAGGTTAAATTTAAGCAGTGGGGAAAATATTTTAGATGGAGATGAAGGGGGTTGGGTAATTACACAGGACACAGGATGAGCAGGACTCTCACTGTGGTTCAGGTCATGGGTGTGGAGTCAGGTCTGGTGTAATGTAGAGCTGGCATTTCTGTGCTGGCATGGGGAAAATGAATGAGGCACCTGGTCAGGACATTGTTTGGCCCAGGGAGAAAGAAGATCCACTACTTTGGTAATTTATTTATTTAAGGTTTGTGGGGGGGAAGGTTAGAGGAGCAAGTTGGGGAGCTCATACTAAGTGCAAGTGGAAAATCAGATACAAGGAATCAGGCCTCTACTTTCAAGGTTTATACTCTGTGTTGTGGGGAAACAGACACATTCCTTAATAGACTAGCCCAAACATAGAATATGAAAAGAGGCAAAAAAGTCAAGCAAAAAATTAAATTTAAAAATGTGTAACCATAACTGAATACTAACTAAAATAAAAAGACCAATAAAATGACCAACAACATGGATTGGTTACATAAATTGTAATTTATCCATATGATAAAAAATTTTTAAATGTTTTTATTGATTTTTAGAGAGAGGAAGGAAGAGGGAAAGAGAGATAGAAACATTCATGAGACAGAAATGTCATCATCATCGATTGATTAGCTGCCTCCTGCACAACCTCTACTGGGGAGTGAGCCCACAACATGGACATGTGCCCTGCCTGGGAATTGAACCAGTGACCTCTTAGTTCATGGGTTGATGTTCAACCACTGAGCCACACCAGCCTGGCCCATATGATGAAATGTTTAACTATCCTATATAATAAAGAGGGAATATGCAAATTGACCGTCACTTTGCCACAAAGATGGCGGCACCCACAGCGGAGGCGGTTTTTCCATAACACCAGATAGCTGTACCCACAGTGGAGGCCGAGTTCTGGTAACGAGCCTTAATGAGCAATCAGTAGGGACCTGAGGCTGCGCACCCCCCTGCCCCCATAGGGCTTGACAGGGTACCTCAGGCCGTGCCCCCCACCAGGCAAGTCTTGACGGGAGACCTCAGGCCATGTCCCCCACCCTGGCGCCAGGCCGGGTGCCAGGCTGGGGGACCTCAGGCTGCACCTCCTGCCCAGCAGGGCTTGGCAGGCCCACAGGGGGGGACAGTTGGGGGTGATCAGGCCAGCAGGGGGGGCAGTTGGAACCGAGCAGGCCATGCCCCCACCTGGCAGGGCTTGACAGGGGACCTGAGGCCATGCCCCCAGCCCCGGCACCAGGCCGGGGGACCTCAGGCTGCTCCCCCCACCCTAACACCAGGCCAGGGTACCTCAGGCCGTGCCCCCAGCCCCAGAGCCCAGTGGGGCTTGACAGGGGACCTCAGGCCATGCCCCCCACCCCAGCACCAGGCCAGGGGACCTGAAGCCGCGCCCCCCACCCCAGTGCTGGGCCAGGGCACCTGAGGCTGCGCCCCCCACCTGGCGGGGCTTGACAAGGATGGAACTGGCCAGGTCTGGATCTAGCCCAATGGATGGGGGGCGGCCGGGTCTGGGTCTCCTGCGATTTTGAGGCCCACATTGGTAGGCAGGGACTTGACTCTGGGTCCTGTGGCGTGCCCCAGACTCTGACAAGAGGAAGATTTTCAAATACATTTTACTAATTTTCTTTCATCTCTGACACTTCTATTATAGAGAAAGGGCAAATAGCAATATTAAAATATTTCCTCTAATTAATCCCCTTTTAATGTGCACGAATTTTGTGCACTGGGCCACTAGTTAAGAATAACTTTGTAGAAAAGTCAATATGGACATTTGATTTTTCCTGAAAAGCAAGCTATAAGAGAGCATGTATTGCCCTGACTAGTTTAGGTCAGTGGTTAGAGCATTGACCTGCACACTGAACCATCAGTTTGATTCCAGGTCAAGGGTGCATACCTCGGTTGCAGGCTCCATCCCTGGGTTCCATCAGGCATGTACAGGAGGCAACTGGTCTATGTGTCCCTCTCACATCGATGTTTCTCTCTCTCTTCCTCCCTCCCTTCCACTCTATCTAAAAGCAATAGAAAAAAATGTCCTTGGGTGAGGATTTTAAAAATATATATTTTAAAGAGCATGTATAATATAGTCCTATTTTTAATACTGTCTTAACTGTTTTTAAATATATGTGTACATACATATATAAAGAAAAATCTGAATGGACTAACATCAAATTGGTAATAATTACTAGTTGGTACTTATAGGTATTTGTATATGACTGTGTACTTCCCAATTTTTTTTGTATTAAACATGTGGACTTCTTTTTTTAAAAGCAAAAAAAGGAGGTCATGGTGTATAAGTAGCAATGAAGAGCTAGGAGGATGGGCACAGTCCAGGCTCCACCATATATGGAATTGGGGGAAATAAAGTAGAATTTGAGATGGGTTCAGGGTGGTAAAGCCAGGGCTCTAAAGGCCCAGGGTAGAGGGAATGTTTTGTAGAGACTTGACTATGCTGTCCATCAGTACCTGGCACATGTTTCCATCAAAGTTTTTATAACACTTTGGTGTAAGTATTTGTTATGTTACTGTCAAACCATATTCCACTGCATACCTCTTTGAATATAGGAATTATCTTTCTCACCTATGTAATGACAGTGTCTAGAACATAGAAGGCATTTAATATGTGTTGGTTGAAAGAGGGAATGAAGAATAACTGTAGAGAGCAGTGACCAAAGCGGTCCTCAGCCACCTCAGTAATGCCACTGCTGCTCCGGGGGTCCTGGGCCACCCTCCCCCCAGGGCTGCCCCTCCCAGCCCCTCTTCACTCTGTGGATTTAAGGGGTCACAACTAAACTGAAAAGCTCAGGGGAGGCCTGCATGGTGGCCATACAAATAAAAGCAACCCCATAGGAGGATGTGGAATGAAAACTGAAAGCTGTTCATGGCCCATAGTTTCCGTCCTAGGCTGGAATCTTCCCTGCAGAGGCCAGTCTTGACCTTCACTGGCCAGCTCATTGCCTTTTGCAACGAAGAGAACATGCCCTTGGCAGGTGGGGAAGCAGTCACCTCGCCAGAGCGGAGACCACAGATGCCCTTTGTCCCGAGTTGACCCTGGGAAAGGATCTGGGGTGTTTATCTAAAAGGCGTCCCTTGAGGAGAACCAAGATGGTGGCGTAAGGTACAGACCTGTGCGTGCTGCCTCCCACAACAACATCGACTATAAAACAGTTACCAACTATAAAACAGTTATCATTCAGAACCATGGGAAAGCTGGCCCAGTGGAAGCTCTACAACTGGAAGGAAAGAAAGAAGAGCATTGAGACTGAGTAGGTTGTGCAGAGGCTCCAAGAACGGAGGTACGGAGTCGCAACTGGATGCGCGTTTTTTTTTTTCAATCAGAAGGGGATACAAGCTCTCGAATGCACTGAACTCGTTTATGGCGAGACTCTGGGGACCCAGACTCCTACGGGGAGAAACTGGACTGTCTTGCAGTGGGTCGGAAAGCGAGGGTGGCTTTCTCGCAGAGCTGCTCGCAGGGATCATTGTTACTGTGGGGGCGCAGGACTCGGGGACGCAGAGACACCGAGACGCGGAGACGCGGAGACATACATAAGGGACACACTCAAGAAGCAGAATCAGGTTCGGAGGAAGCAAGAGCCGGACCCGGCTGGGCTGGCGACGTGGAACCGCTGTACCAGCAAACGCACAGGCAGTTCCACCAGATCCAGTCTCACGTGGGACGCTGGGAGACAGCAGACAGGCAGTCTGTGCACTTGGTAGAAAACGAAATCCAAGCAAGCATACCAGATATTCAACCACCAGGAACGCCTGGAGATTTTGTCCAGCAGGAAGCTGCCCAACAAAGGACAGAATGCCAAACTTCGTGTTGCTGAGACGGCCCCCGTGAGGCCGAGGTGGCCCATGTAGGGCCGAGGCGGCCCCCGAGGGGCTGGGACGGCTCCCGTGGGGCTGAGACAGCCCCGGTGAGGCTGGGAAGGCCCCAGTGGGGGTGGGATGGCCCCGGTGGGGTTGAGACGGCCCCGGTGAAGTTGAAACAGCCCTGGTGAGGTTGAAATCGGTCCCGGTGAGGCTGAGACAGCCCTGGTGAGGCTGAGACAGCCCTAGTGAGGTTGAATCGGCCCCGGTGAAGTCGAGACGGCACCGGTGAGGTCAAGACGGCCCCTGTGAGGCTGACACAGCCCCGGTGAGGCTGGGACGGCCCCGGGGAGGTTGAATCGGCCCCGGTGAGGTCGAGATGGCACCAGTGAGGTCGAGACGGCACCAGTGAGGTCGAGACGGCACCAGTGAGGTCGAGACGGCACCAGTGAGGTCGAGACGGCACCAGTGAGGTCGAGACGGCACCAGTGAGGTCGAGACGGCACCAGTGAGGTCGAGACGGCACCAGTGAGGTCGAGACGGCACCAGTGAGGTCGAGACGGCACCAGTGAGGTCGAGACGGCACCAGTGAGGTCGAGACGGCACCAGTGAGGTCGAGACGGCACCAGTGAGGTCGAGACGGCACCAGTGAGGTCGAGACGGCACCAGTGAGGTCGAGACGGCACCAGTGAGGTCGAGACGGCACCAGTGAGGTCGAGACGGCACCAGTGAGGTCGAGACGGCACCAGTGAGGTCGAGACGGCACCAGTGAGGTCGAGACGGCACCAGTGAGGTCGAGACGGCACCAGTGAGGTCGAGACGGCACCAGTGAGGTCGAGACGGCACCAGTGAGGTCGAGACGGCACCAGTGAGGTCGAGACGGCACCAGTGAGGTCAAGACGGCCCAGGCGACGTTGAGACAGCACCAGTGAGGCTGAATTAGTCCTGGTGGGGTTGCAACGGCCCCGGTGAGGTTGAAACGACCCTGGTGAGGTTGAAGCAGCCCCTGTGAGGCTGAGATGGCCCCTGTGAGGCTGAGACAGCCCCGGTGAGGCTGGGATGGCCCCGATGAGGTTGAGACGGCCCTGGTGAGATTGAGACGGCCCCAGTGAGGTTGAATTGGCCCCGGTGAGGTTGAGATGGCACCAGTGAGGTCAAGACGGCCCAGGCGAGGTTGAGACAGCACCAGTGAGGCTGAATCGGCCCCGGCGAGGTTGAAGCGGCCCCTGTGAGGCTGAGACGGCCCCTGGGAAGCTGAGAAAAATACCACATGAACTCACTCATTTATGGATAATA
>NW_005369552.1:793339-794420 GCF_000412655.1 Myotis brandtii | reverse complement strand
CCAGGGGGGGGAAAAAGGAGACATGTGTAATACTCTTTGTAATACATTAAGAAAAAATAAAAAAAAGAATAACTGTATTTCTTTTATTGACTCTCCATTTGAAAATGCCTGCTCTGATTTGAAGATCACATCCCAAAAAAACCCCAACTTGTTCCAAAGTATCTCCTTACTAGATTTCCACAGTGATTGAAATTCTCACTGAAGCACCCTTTTTTAATTATAAGCACTATTTCCAAACACTCTGCTTTTGAATTCTATCTATCCCTCTGAATGGCAAAATGATCATGAGTGATAGAAACAGGTGTCATTGTATTGTTCCCTCTATTTTTGTGTATGTTTGAAATTTTATGTATTATTAATAAGAGTTTTAGAAACCTGTCAAAAAAATCCAGTAAGTCATGCAACAAATATTTAATGACTTATGAGAGTATACCTTGTGCTATTCAATGTGTTAAGGCAGGGGTCCTCAAACTTTTTAAACAGGGGGCCAGTTCACTGTCCCTCAGACTGTTGGAGGGCCGGACTATAGTTTAAAAAAAAACTATGAACAAATTCCTATGCACACAGTGGCGGCAAAAACACCCAGCGGGCCGGATAAATGTTTTCGGCGGGCCGCATGTGGCCCGCGGGCCATAGTTTGAGGACCCCTGTGTTAAGGTCTAGGAATACAAGTGTGAATAAAAGTTAGGTGTGTGGGTGGGGTGTGGGTCAGAGTGGGGCAAGCATACAGTGCAATATATAAACATCCTATCTAATAAGAGAGAAAAATGGTAATTAGCCGTACGACCGCTACCCTTCCCATAGGCTAATCAGTGAGATATGCAAATTAATCGCCAGCCAAGATGGCGGCTAATTTGC
This sequence comes from Myotis brandtii, assembly GCF_000412655.1. Taxonomy (NCBI): domain Eukaryota; kingdom Metazoa; phylum Chordata; class Mammalia; order Chiroptera; family Vespertilionidae; genus Myotis; species Myotis brandtii. Next base: position 793,562 of record NW_005369552.1, on the reverse strand, counting down.
ATATGTCGGCTCCAAGCCACAGACTGAGGCTTTAGGCCCGGGTAAGGGAGGAGCCAGCCAGTGATCCTTGAGCCAGCAATGGTTGATGGCGGCGATGGTGGGGGAACCAGGGTGGAGCCAGCCAGCGATTCCTTGATGTCGGTGGCGGCAGAAAGCTGGGGGTGCCCCAGCCCAGGCCTAAAACCTCGGCCAGAGGCTTTAGGCTTGGGCCGGGGAGGAGCCA
>NW_005369552.1:784327-792397 GCF_000412655.1 Myotis brandtii | reverse complement strand
CCTGGAGAAAAAAATGAAGGTCTGCTGCTGGAGGGTTAAGAAATGTCATATCCTGTCCTAGCCGGTTTGGCTCAGTGGATAATGCCTCGGCCTGCCCAACGCAGATTCTGGGTTCAATTCTGACCAAGGGCATGTACCTAGGTTGCAGGTTCCTCCCTGGCTCCGGCCCAGGTCAGGGCTCATGCAGGAGGCAACCAATCAAAGTGTTCCTCTCACTTTGATGTTTCTCTCTGTCTTTCCCTTTCTCTTCCACATTCTCTAAAAATCAATGGAAACATATCCCCAGGTGAGGATAAAGAAAGAAAGAAATGTCATATCCTATGAAAGACACTTCTTGAAAATGCCTAAAGAAAGTTGTCATTTTTTCATGGTAAAGGGACTGGAGTCCGTGTTGATGAAAACACCTTGGTGGCTGCGGTGACTGGCAGTGGCTGCAACAGTGCGGTGATGGGGCTGGTGCCTTCCCCTGATCAGCCCGTTCGACTCCCACAAAGGGTGGCCAGACTGTGGCTTAGGCCCGCTCCCCAAGGGGAGCAGGGAGCAGGTAGTAGGACATCCCCTAGGGCTCCCAGTATGTGATAGGGGGCAAGCTGGGCTGAGGGAACCCCCTCCCCAGTGCACAAATTTTTGTGCACCGGGCCCCTAGTGAGAAATAAAAGGATTGTTTCTGGTTAAGATGGCAGTATAGGTAAACGTGGTACTCAAATCCTCCCACAACCACATCAAAATTACAACTAGCCTTGGCTGGGTTGTTCAGTTGGTTGGAGTGTTATCCCGTACATCAAAAGGTTGCAGATTTGATTTCTGCAGGGCACATACCTAGGTTTCAAGTTCAACCCCTCCACCCTCCCACTCCTGGTCAGGGTATGTAGGGGTAGGAACCAATCGATGTTTCTCTCTCACATCAATTTTTTTTCTCTATGTTCGTCTCTCTCTAAAAATCAATAAAAACATATCCTTGGGTGAGGATTTTAAAAAATGATTTGTTTGAGAGCTCTGATATAAAAATTCCTATGGAATAAAATACTGATTTATTTTAACCACATACTTACCGAAGCAAGGAAAGGTTTCTGACCTTTGAATCATTATGATGAACCATTTAGGTGTATTTGATGACTTAGAGGCAGGAATTTAAAAAAAAAGAAGATTCAAAACAAAACAAAAAAAAATACCACAGGTTAGTGAGTGTAAGTGACAACTATTAGACAGTTTCATATCTTTGGAAATGTTTTTCCTTTCTAAGTCTGTGCTACTGGCACTTGACATTAGTGCCTGTATACTTTAGGAGGTAATTCTAGTCTCAGCTTAAATATTGTCTGAATACATGCATACATACCCTTTTTTTGGTTTGTTAGTCTCAAACTGTGAAGTGACATATCAAAACAGCCCCTGCTGGTAAGGACATTAATGGCTTCACTTGAATTTAAACCAGCTCTAGATAGAAAAAAAATCTAAGTCCCCTCATTTGCTTTTTCAGTAGGGTAGCACATCTCATATTTTAGAACAAGTAGGGGTGCCTTGTTTAAATAAACATAGCATTTAATTTATAATTGTGTGAAAGGTTTATGGATAAAGCTGTACTTATGTCACATTGTGGCAGTATCTTCTACTTTAATAGTAAACAGCTTATTTAAATATTAAATCAAAATGGCTGACTTCAAAATATAGTCATTAATAAACTAATTTTATGTTCTCCTATATTCTATGTAGGAGAATCCAAGTCCTGTATACTTTATTTGCCTTGTTCCTCTTCTCAGGGTGATGACTGCTATATAGGAGATGCAATTCTAGATTTTAAATTGAATTAGCTCAGATTTCTGAGAGGTGATATCTGGAAGAGAGATTTTATCTGTCTTCTCTCACTCAATACATAACCATCTTTGATTATCAGCTAAGATATAAAATCACTGTACTGTAAATAGTCAATAAGTGAGGGATTGGTTAAAAAAAAGAAAAGCCACATGGAGACTGATAGGAGGGGCTGAGAAGCAGAAGAGGCTCATCCCACACCCATGTGTGGTGGATAAAAATTGGGAGAGATTTCTTGGCTATGGTGGTTCCCCTCCCCCAGGAGTGAGGACCCAGCTCCACATCAAGCCCCCCAGTCCAGGGTTCCAGTGCCAGGAAAAGAATTCCTCAAAACTTCTGACTGTAAAAACCAGTGGGGACTGTGGCTGAGTGAGACAGAGGACTGCTGGAATCCCAGGTGTTTCTCTTAAAGGGCTCATGCAGGGACTACTCGGACTCCCTCACTCTGAGCTCCAGCACGGGGGCAGCAGTTCAAAAGGCACCAGGGACATACAGGGAGAAACTGAATTGTCTGGCATCAGGGCGAGAGCTGGAGGGGCAGCTTTCTCCCAGACAGAAGTGCTGGCAGAGGCCACTGTTCCTTTTATGGATTCTTCTCCCTCTTCCCCGTCAGAACTATCAGGCAGGTGCTATATATGAGCCTCCATCAACCAGGCTCCAACTGTTCACCCAGCCTTCGTGATTCCCTAAGACATCACCCACCCAATTTGTGGGCCCACCAAAGCTGTTTCCAGTGGCTTTTCCATACAAATGGCCTATATAGGCTGATGCTTCAGACTTTCCTAAAATCTCTAAAATAAGCAGCATCTGCCCTTGGTGTGTCCTATACCTCTTGCTAAGTGGCCCCAGGCCTGGCACTAGTGACAACTGGCCTTGGTTCACAGCTTAGCCTCTTACAGGCATCCCCAAGCCCAGTACAAGTAGCAGCCATCTGCAGATTGCTTTGTAGTTCATGCTGGGTGGCCCCAGGTAGGCAAGGTGGTGGCTGACCTCGGTCTGCACCTTCCGAGAGGCCCCAGAGCCAGTGCACCTGGTGGACAGCTTCAGACCACATCGAAGCACCACCCAACCATCATACACAAGTGACACATTCAAGGGGAGACTCATGGGTCACCAGAATCCTGCTGAAGTAAGCCCTGCTCCATAGAGTAGGCCCCTGCACAGCTGATCCTCCATGGTAGTCACAGCCAGTCCTTTCAGCCAATTGGCCTGGGGGTAAATCCCTCCCATTGATGTGTCAACAGCAATCAAGGCTCAACTACAACAGGAGGTGTACACTGCCCACATGAGGAAGGTGGGTGGGGGAGAAGGGCATAGCCCACTACTGTGCCCAACTTGGGTGATTGGGGGGATGTGTCATAGGACTCTACAGAACACCTACTTACATAAAGCCATTCTACCAAGTCCAAGAGATGTAGTAGCTCTACCTAGTACATAGAAACAAACACAGGGAGGCAGCCAAAATGAGGAGACAAAGAAACATGTCACAAATGAAAGAATAGAACAAAACTCCAGAAAAATAACCAAACAAAATGGAGACAAACAGTCTACTAGATGTACAGTTCAAAACACTGGTAATAAAGATGCTCAATGAAGTTAGGGTAAGAGTAGATGAACTTAGTGAGCACTTCAACAAAGAGAAAAGAAACATAAAAACAGAACTAGATGACATAAAAAAAGAGCCAGTCAGAATTGAAGAATATAATAACTAAAATGAAAAATACATTATAGGGAATCAATAGTGGAGTAGATGAAACAGAGGATCAAATCAGAGATTTGGAAGATTAAGAAGCAGAAAACTCCCAATCAGAACAGTGAAAAGAAAAAAGAACCCCCCCCCCCCCCCCCCCAAAAAAAAGAATAGCATAAGGAGCCTCTGGGACAACTTAAAATGTACCAACATTCCCATCATGGGGATGTCAGAAGGAGAAGAAAGATAGCAAGACATCGAAAGTTTATTTGAAAAAATAATGACAGAAAACTTCTCTAACCTGGTGAAGGAAACAGACATACAAATCCAGGAACCATAGAGAATCCCAAACAAGCTGAACCCAAAGAGGCCCACATCAAGACACATCATAATCAAAATACCAAGGGTTTAAAGACCAAGAAAGAATCTTAAAAGCAGCAAGAGAGAAGCAGTTAGTTACCTACAAGGGAGTTCCCATAAAACTGTCAGCTGTGCCCCAACCAGTTTGGCTCAGTGGATAGAGCGTCAGCCTGTGGACTCAAGGGTCCCAGGTTCGAGTCTGGTCAAGGGCATGTACCTTGGTTGCGGGCACATTCCAGTAGGGAGTGTGCAGGAGGCAGCTGATCGATGTTTCTCTCTCATCAATGTTTCTAACTCTCTATCCCTCTCCCTTCCTCTCTGTAAAAAAATCAATAAAATATATTTTTAAAAAAACCAAAGAACAAAAAAAAACTGTCAGCTGATTTCTCAATAGAAACTTTACAGGCCATAGGGATTGGCAAGAAATATTCAAAATAATGAAAAGCAAGGATCTACAACCAAGATTATTCTACCCAGCAAAACTATAATTTAGAATCAAAGGACATAGAAAGAGCTTCCCAGACAATAAAAAGCTAAAGGAGCCCATCACCACTAAACCAGCATTACATAAAATTTTAAAGAGACTTCTTTAAGAAGAATAAGAAAAAAAAAAGGATAAAAAATATGAACAAGCCCTAGCTGGTTTGGCTCAGTGGATAGAGCATTGGCCTTAGGACTGAAGGGTCCCAGATTTTACTCCAGTCAAGGGCACATGCCTGGGTTGCAGGCTTGATCCCCAGTGTGGGGTGTGCAGGAGGCAGCCACTCAATGATTCTCTGTCATCATTGATGTTTCTCTCTCTCTCTCTCTCTCCCTTCCTCTCTGAAATCAATAAAAATATATTTTAAAAAATATGAACAATAAAATGGCAATAAATACATATCTATCAACAATTGAATCTAAAAAGCGAAATGAACAAGCAGAACAGAAACAGACTCATAGACACAGAGTACATTTTTATGGTTGCCAGATGGGAGGGGGATTATGGGGATGGGTGAAAAAGGCAAAGGGAATAAGAAGCACAAATTAGTTGTTACAGAATAGTCATGGGGATGTAAAGTACAGCATAGGGAATATAGTCAATAATACTAGTATTGTAATAATTATATATAGTGTCTGATGGGTACTAGATTTTTTGGGATGACCACTTAGGTAAATTATATAATGTTTTAATAACTGGATTGGACACCTGAAACTAATATATTGGATGTCAACTGTAATTAAAAAATAAAAACTATTTTAAAAAAAGAAATGAGATGCCTGGCTGATGTTGCTCAGTGGTTAGAGTGCCAGCCTATGAACCAAAGGGTCACAGGTTTGATTACCAGTCAAAGGCACATGCCTGGGTTGCAGGTTTGTTCCCCAGACCTGGTCCAGGTGTGTGAAGGAGGCAACTAATCGAAGTGTCTCTCACATCGATGTTTCTCTCTCTCTCACACCCCCCTCTCTCCCTTCCACTCTCTCTCAATGGAAAAAATATCCTCATGTGAGGATTAACAAAAAAAAAGGAAAGGGAAGAAAGAAAGAAAGGAAGGAAGAAATGAGAGGATCTACCTAACTCACAGTTGAGGTGGTGTGGGGACACAAAGTAGTCCTGAATGAATCTAAGGTGAATACAAGTTAGACAGACTGAAAGGGGCAAGGGAAATGGTGAAAAGGTGGAATGGGTCATTCTAAACAGAAATAACATGGAGTATCAAGACATGGAAACCAGGTAGAACATAATGAGTTTGGAGTTCTAGTTCACTATAATTCTAACTTCAGGATATATATGGAAGAATTGTGGAAATAAAAATACGGTACAGGCTAAGCTGTTGCTACAAAGAGACCTTAAGATCCAGTGAATAGAATCCAGTCAAAGTTTATTTCTCTCAAGTAGCACAAGTAGCATTCACACATGGTCCATTTTGATTCCTCCACTCAAGCTCCCAACATCAAATTATTTTGAAGAAAATCTCAGGCTTTAAATCATTTTTAATAGAATCTAATTGACATACCATGATTCTGATTCTATTATTGTACACCTATGTAGTGTACAATTTAATGTTTTTAGTATATTTACAAGGTTATGCAACCATCACCATAATCTAATTTTAAACCATTTTCATCAACCCAAAAAGAGGCCTTGTATTCATTAGTTACCTTTCCCTATTCTCCCCCCTCAACCTTCTCATTTCTTATCATCTAATTGACATACCATGATTCTGATTCTATTATTGTACACCTATGTAGTGTACAATTTAATGTTTTTAGTATATTTACAAGGTTATGCAACCATCACCATAATCTAATTTTAAACCATTTTCATCAACCCAAAAAGAGGCCTTGTATTCATTAGTTACCTTTCCCTGTTCTCCCCCCTCAACCTTCTCATTTCTTATTATATCTGTAAAAATTTCATATGCACTTCTAGAAAGATAGAAACTACTTTAAAATACATAACAATAGTATCATTGTCACACATAAAAATGATTAAACAATTTAATGTCAAAGATAAAATCAGTGGTCTCACACACAAAAAATCAGTGGTCACATTTTTATAATTATATATTTTTTCCAGTTTGCTTAAATCAGAATCCAAGTAAAATCCTTTTGCACATTGCAATTGCTTGGTATATCTGTTATGTTTCTTTTCATCTATAGGCTATCCCTCCATTGCTTTCTTTATTTCTTACAAAAATTTGTTAAAGAAATTAGATTACTTATTATATGAAGTTTCCTGGGGTCTGGAATTTCTGATTCTATTATTGTGTCATTGTTGACAATGCTCCACTGTTTCATATATTTCCTATAAATTAGTAGTTGGGTCTGAGATCTTAATCAGATTCAAATATTGTTTGTTTAGATAAGACTACCTCAGAAGTAGAAGTATTATGTCAAACTTCTGCTTAAGTTTTCTCTTATTGTAAAATATATCATATTCACAGAAGTATATAAAACTAATGATATAGTTTAAAGACTAATAATAAAATGAACATCCAGTCCCTATCACAGAAGTTAAAAAACAATGGAGTATTGCTAGTGCTTTAGAAATTCCTTTTGCCTTCTCTAACTAAATCTCCTTCTGTTCCTAACCCATTCTAGAGGTAAAAACTATACTCAGTCTTGTGACAATTATTCCTTCACTTTCTTTATGTCTGTTATGAATATCTTCCCAAAGCAGTGGTTCTCAACCTGTGGGTTGTGACCCTTTTGGGGGTTGAACGACCCTTTCACAGGGGTCGCCTAAGACCATCAGAAAACACATATATAATTACATATTGTTTTTGTGATTAATCACTATGCTTTAATTATGTTCAATTTGTAACAATGAAATTGGGGGTCACCACAACATGAGGAACTGTATTAAAGGGCCGCAGCATTAGGAAGGTTGAGAACCACTGTCCTAAAGAGAATATTGTTTGGTTTTGCCTTTACCTCTATTATTCTATGATTTGCTTTTCCCCCCACCCTCTACATTATGTTTTTGGTATTCACCCATGTTGTTTCAGTTAACTGTAGCCTATTCATTTTCATGGTTATATAGGATTTCATTATCTATAATAATAAAAGTGTAATATGCTAATTAGACCGGATGTCCTTCCAGACGACCTTCTGGATGAAGCCGGGGCTGCGAGAGAAGCCCGGGTCCCGGGTGCCAGAGGGAAGCCAGTGCCGGCAGCCAGGGGAAGGAAGGCCTACTCTTGCATGAATTTCGTGCATCAGGCCTCTAGTATGAATATACTACAGTTCATGCTAGTGGACATTTACTATCCTCTATTTTTTTAAAAATATTTTTAAGAAGGGAGAGGGAGAGAGGGATAGAAACATCAATGATGAGAGAGAATCATTGAATCGGCTGCCTCCTACACGCCCTCTACTGGGGATCAAGCCAGCACCCCAGGCATGTGCCTTGACCTGGAATTGAACCATGACCTCCTGGTTCATAGGTTGACACTCAACCACTAGCCACACTGGTCGGGCTTTCCTTGATTTTTTGATATTATAAATAATAATGCTATGAAGACTCTGGTACATGTCTCCTCATGCATAGGAATTTCTCTCAGGTGCATACACACACACACACACACACACACACACACACACACACGTATATATACTAGAGGCCTGGTGCATGAAATTCGTGCACAAGGAGGGGGTGTCCCTCAGCCCAGCCTGCACCCTCTCCAATCTGGGATCCCTCTCACAATCTGGGACCACTGGCTCCTAAC
>NW_005369552.1:783123-784163 GCF_000412655.1 Myotis brandtii | reverse complement strand
AATTAGCATATTACCCTTTTATTAGTGTGTGTGTGTGTGTGTGTGTGTGTGTGTGTGTGTGTGTATATATATTAGAGGCCCAGTGCATGAAATTCATGCATGGGGGGCCGGGGGGGGGGGGGGTGTCCCTTCAGCCCAGCCTGTGTCCTCTCACAGTCCAGGAATCGCATGATTGATTGCCCCAAAGAGGTAAGCCTCGCCCACCTGGCCAGGGTTCCTGGATGGATTGCCCCACAGAGGGAGGCCTTGCCCACCCGCCGCAGCACTGCTGTGGAGTAGCCTGGGCCTCACTCTTTTGGGTGATCATGGAGCCCCCTGATTGATCGATCACCCTGCCAGCTGGTGACTTGGGCCTCTCTCTGCAGGGTGATCATGGGGCAATGGCCAGGCCCCCGGCCAATCACATTGCACCTGCCTTGGCTGGCCTGGCGCCAGGGGTGTCATAGCATGGTGGTCTGTAAGGTCGTCCAGACGGTCATTCTGCTGTTTAGTCATTCGGTCTATTTGCATATTACACTTTTATTATTATAGATATGTGTGTGTTTGTATATACATATGTATATACGTGTGTGTGTGTGTGTATATATATATAACTTCTGGGTGTAAAGTATGCACATGTTTCTGTTTTTAAAAAATATATTTTATTGGCAACCAAGGTACATGCCCTTGACCGGAATCGAACCCGGGACCCTTCAGTCCGCAGGCCGACGCTCTATCCACTGAGCCAAACTGGTTAGGGCCACATGTTTCAATTTTTTTATCTTTAATTTCTTTATTGGTTAAGGTATTACAAATGTGTCCTCATCCCCCCATTAACCCCAACCTACCCCCCACTCCTGCTTTTATCCCCCTGTTGTTTGTGTCCATTGGTTTGGCTTATATGTATGCATACAATTCCTTTGGTTGATCTCTTCCCCTTACCCCCACCCTCCCCTACTTTCCCTCTGGGGATTGACAGTCTGATCGCTGTTTCTCTGTCTCTGGATCTGTTGTTGTTCATCAGTTTATGTTGTTCTTTATATTCCACAAATGAGTGAGAT
>NW_005369552.1:779682-782908 GCF_000412655.1 Myotis brandtii | reverse complement strand
GGGCACTTAGGCTGTTTCCAAATCTTAGCTATGGTGAATTGTGCTGCTATGAACATAGGGGTGCATATATCCTTTCTGATTGGTGTTTCTGGCTTCTTGGGATATATTCCTAGAAGTGGGATCACTGGATATATATATATATATATAGCTTCTGGGTGTAAAGTATGCACATGTTTCAATTTTTTAAAATATATTTTTATTGAGGCTGCCTCCTGTACCACCCCTACCTGGGATTGAGTCCACAACCTGGGCATGTGCCCAGACCCCCAACTGGGAATCAAACCATGACTTCCTGGTTCATAGGTCAACGCTCAACCACTAAACCAAACTGGCTAGGCACATGTTTAATTTTGAAGTAAGGTCAAATTATTTGTCAACGTGCTCATACCAATTTAGAGCTCCACTAGCAGTGAATTAAATTTACCCATTGCTCTGAATCCTTGCTAACACTTGGTATTGTCAGATCTTGCCAATTGGTGGGCTTAAACTATTAGTAAAAGGTGTGTGAAATTGTACTATATAGTTCATATTTCAACTGAATTCACAGAACTCCTATTCAAATATTACTTTTCCTTGTCCCTTATTTTAAGAAAAATATAAAGCTTTGTATTTTAAAAAATGACATGAAGACATTTCACCTATGGATTGCCATTGAAAATGTCACAATTTTTGAAGGGAGAAAGGAGATATTTGTGTAATTTAAAGCCTGGAAAGATGTTCATAAGATGAATGGCCATGTTACTCATGGCTATGTAGCCCCTAAACTTCATGGGGGTAAGAATTTAGATAAAACGTGTCATTTGTAAGGCTAACACAAGACATTCCAATCCAGAAACAAACTTACTCTTCTCTCTTCTGATTTCTTCTTTCATCTTATTCCTCCTGGTTGCTTCTTGCCCCTGTAGCAGCTTTTATAATAGTCTTCATCCATATCATGAGCTCTGGAAACAAAATTTTATACTTGGGTGTTCATAGCTACCTATGCAATCTAGGGCTCTAGATAATGTAAAGCTACCTTCCTCAGAGTGTTATCAAGGGGAATCAATTAGGTACCATAATAGGCATGACTCTTGGCACACTTCAAAGAATGATGGGCACTATCTCACCTTCTAAATTGTAGCCTATACCTCATACTCCAAAACTTTTCAATCCATAAAATTTGTCTTTTCTAGAATTATTTTCCCCCATCCATTTCCAGAGAAAATCAGGTGTGCTTAGAAACCACCCCTAATTTCTCCACTCTTAACATCGCTTCTCAGAGACTTCTGCCTTGGATCTAAGATTCTTTGAAAAAGCAGCAATAGCTTCATGATTTTGTGTCCTTGAATAGTGCCTCATCCAAGCTGCTATTTTGCAAACTTGGAATCATCAGACTTATTTTTTTAAAGCTTGCAGTAATCAAGCTCTGAATGAAAGGTAATACATTAGATCTGGGTAATTGGAAGGCTCACTAGCTCACTTTTCTACCTATCACCAGACTGCTTCATGTCTCACTTAACTCAGGTCTCTTCCTCTAGTTCTGACTTAAGATAGACTCTTAAAATCTTTTTTTGTTGTAAAATGCACATAGAATTTACCATCTTAACCATTTTTAAGTATACAGTTCAGTAGCGTTAAGTACATGCACCTTGTTGTGTAACCATCACCACCATCCATCTCCAGAACACTTTTCATCTTGCAAAACTGAAACTCTATACCCATTAAACAACTCTCTAGCCTCTGAAAATCACTATTCCACTTTCTATCTCTACAAATTTGACTACCCTAGGCAACTCATAGAAGTAGAATCATATGGTTTTTGTGATTGCCTTACTTCATTAGCAAAATGTCCTCAAGGTTCATCCATGTTGTAGCATGTGTCAGAATTTCCTTTCTTTTTAAAAATAGTTTATTGATTTTAGAAAGAGAGGGAGAGAAACATCGATGTGAGAAACATGATTGGTTGCCTCCTGTATGCATCCTAAGGATCGAACCCACAACCTGGGTAATGTCTGAGTGGGAATCAAACCAGTGACCTTTCAATGCACAGGATGATACTCAATCAACTGAGCCACAAATCTCAGGGCAGAATTTCCTCACCTTTAAGGCTGAATACTATACACACACACACACACACACACACACACACACATACATTTTGTTTATCCATTCATTCAATTTTCTTTATCCATTTATCTGTGGGTGGACATTTGGGTTGCTTGCACCTTTTGGCTATTGTGAATAATGTTGCTATGAATATGGGTGCACAAATATCTCTTCATGACCTTGCTTTTAATTCTTTTGGGTATATTCCTGGAAGTGTAATTGCTGGATCATAGGCAGTTTTATTTTTAATTTTTTGAGAAACTGCCATGCTGTTTTCCATAGTGGCTGCACCATAGTAGACACTTTTGAAGTTTCTGTCATGCCCTGCGAGGGGGGATTATTTTACTATCAACTACAGCCAAGGAAAAGGATTGTATGTCCAAGAATGAACATTGTCAATTATCATGCTTTATTAGAAAATTATTAAAAGCATGGAATTCCTAGAATTTGGAAACATTGTAAACCATTTGGCCCACTCCCCTCATTTGAAGGTAAGTAAAATAGGACTTGGAAAAGAAAAATGCCTTGTGAAGGTCAATGGCTTGTGAAGGTCAAAGGGCTAGTTAACTGAGGAGTCATAACTGGCACCCAAGGCTTACCTTCAACTTACTGCACATAAAATAATTTTCAACTTGAAATATTATGCAGTGAATAACAAGAATTACGAAGTGGGTAATTCAAACATCCTCTAGGATGCACTGTCTGTGTTTTGCTTTTGTATCTTTGGCTGGTTCTCAGCCTCCCGAATTGCCTGGGTTGACATTGAAACCGAGCCTGTTTTTCTTGCTGCCACTGCTGACTGGGTTCTGGGCATCCTACCTAGAAGATGGAGGGGAAGACCGAAGACCAGTGGTCAGTCAGGGTCCACCGAGCGTGGACCGCGGCCCTCTGCTGGCCTGAGCGCTGGCCAGGGCCGCAGGTGCAGCGCAGATTTACTAGTAGCTCCCATTCTGGGGCCTCAAAGACCCCGCGCGCGGAGGGCGCTTCTCGCTCGCTGATGTCCCCACGCTCTGACATCCAAACGAAGGTGTTCAGGGACTCCCGGGAACAAGGCAGCTCTTGCCGTGCCTTCTCCCCAGCCAGAGCCGCCGAACCCACGCGACTGCCCCAGCGGCGCGGCAACCAATCCCCCCGCCCCAGC
>NW_005369552.1:765290-778919 GCF_000412655.1 Myotis brandtii | reverse complement strand
CTCGCAGCCGGTGCTGGGCCTCTGCCCGCGTCTGCTGCCCCGAGGGTAGTGCCAGGTGGCTCCGGACCTAGTCGGGACCGACACTGGATACTGTAGGCTCCTAGTGGCGTCTTTCACTCTTTTGGGGTTTTATGTATGGAGTGAACTCTGGCAAGTGCGCCCGCGTTCTCCCCCAAAGCGAGTCATTCCGAATAATGACCCGCAACCGCGCCGAGTTTCGGTTGGATTAACGAAAAAATTACTTTGGGAATATTATGCAAATAGGATTTACACATTAAAACACTAGCTACCCCTTCCTTCTCTACTCAGTTTTTATCCTGATATTAAACCCTAACGGAGTTTTCAAGGTCTCACGCACGGTTTCCAAATAATCTGCTGGGTAGCATAGTTGTTAATTCAAAAAATTATATATATAAATTTTTAAAAATCCCCCTTTTAATGCACTTTATCTGTTTGGAAAGATGAGAGGGTTGACTCAAATTTCTGGTGAAGGAGACAGAATTCTGGGAGCCCAGGAGCTTCAGGTCCCAGTCCTGGTTCTGCAATCTTGGAACCAGCACTCACTGCTCCCAAATTCTAGGATTCCAACATGAAGTCTCTGTGGTATATAGAGAAAAGATTTCCAATATAGAGGTGCAGGAATTATGTCCAAGAGTTTTTGTTACAAATCATTCAGAATTACAGAGTAAGAAATGTAACATAAGGGAGAAAAGCTTGGGAAAGCAAAGACAATTGCAAACATTTTTACTAGTTGGTAACTCTGTATACTGCAAATGTATAGTACAATATGTTTTTCAGTCTATGAATACAAATAGTTCACTTTCTATTAAGCATGACACTGGTGAGTGTTTCAGTGGCATATAAAGGCTTTCAAAAAGTATAAAGAGAGTATTTGCAACTTATTTAAGCTGTATTGAGTTCTTTAAGAAAGAGCCCCCAGATTTCTATAACTCTGCAGATTGTTGTAAATGAGATATAATTTACACACAGCAAATATGCACAAGTCTTAAGAGTGCAACTCCATTAACTTTTGTATATGGATGTACCCATATAACCATTATTGGGTCAAGATATAGACCAAGTCTACCTCAGCCCTGTTTCAGTCACTACCCCACAAAAGTAGCCACTATTTTGATTTCTAATATCATTGGTTCACTTATTTTTAACTTCATGTAAACCAGACCATCATTATGTGTTCTTTTTTTAAAAAATATATTTTATTGAGTTTTTACAGAGAGGAAGGGAGAGGGATAGAGAGTTAGAAACATCGATGAGAGAGAAACATTGATCAGCTGCCTCCTGCACACTCCCCACTGGGATGTGCCCGAAACCAAGGTACATGCCCTTGACCGGAATCGAACCTGGGACCCTTGAGTTCGCAGGCCGACGCTCTATCCGCTGAGTCAAACCGGTTAGGGCATTATGTGTTCTTTTATGTCAGGCTTCTTTCACTCAACATTGTGATTATGGAATTCAACCTTGCTCTCAGGTTGAATAGCAGTGGTCATTTTTCTTTAATTGCTGGGTGCTATTTCTTAGTATGAATATACAGTAATTTGTTTATCTATTCTATCATTGAAGAACATGTAGGTTGTTTTCAATCTTGTGTAATATGAATAAAACTGCTGTGAACATTTTTTTTTACATGATTTTGGTGTACACAACACCCATTTTTCCTAGGAGTAGAATTTCTGGATTATAGAGGAAGACATTCAGTTTTGCTAGATACCGTCCAACAGTTTTCCTCAGTGGTCATACCAATTTACATTCCTACTACCAGCATGTGGGAGTTCCAGTTCCTTCATCTTTGCCAACACTCAGTATTACAGGTTTTCTTGAATAAAAAGGCACAAAGTGAGAAGCTGAAAAATGAGGGCTTTAAAATATTTAAAACCTTTGAATTCCTTGGATTATAAATTGCAATCCCCATGCCCCTTATATTCTAAATTCTACTTTTTATGAATAATGATGACTTTTTAAAGTAATATGTAAAGCATGGAACTATACTCACCATGGCCTCAACTGTATTGTGTGCTGATATTGGATAAGAAGAGGAAAAATTCAATATTTTAATAACTATGATGTGATTTCTTTCACTAGTGTCAGAAAATTCATATGCAGAGCATTGAATTACACATTTTAGTTGCCATCCTTTGTTCTTATTGCTTATCTTTCTTCATTTGCCTTCTTGTGAACTGCTAGCCTAAGAGAGGTTTAAAGTCATTAGGAGGGAGACCGGGTAGAGGGAAGAGATGCTAGTCAAAGATTGGTTTGGATTGGATGAGATACCAGACCTGGTGACCTGATACTAAAGCCCCTTCAATTCTAAAAGTCTACTTTGAATTTTTGCCATCATACAAGTCCAGATGGCTATGCATTTCTCCCTAGGTACTTTACATCTGTCTATAGTAAATTATCCTCTTACATTTAATTGTGAACTCTTGCCTTCCGTTAGGGAATGGCTTTAATTTTTACAACTAAAATTTACTTCCAGTAACTCTTAGGTATCAGTAAAGATTTTGTTATTGTTCTCAAATTTTCCAGTTGTTTTGAAAAACAGCTAGGTAATGAGATGTTAATGAATGTGAAGAAGGACCACCTACCTATATTCCAGGGAAGACTTCAGATAAGAAAGACAGGAGAGAGCTTGCATAAGAAAGAAATTTTTTCTTTGACAAGTTTTCGTTGAATACCTATTTCTGTGCTTGGCACAAAGGGGTACAGAGATGAAAGGGATAGGGGTGGAACAACTTACATAGAAATAACAAAATCCATTCTATTTAAGTAAATGCATGGAGATTGCTTCTCCCTAGGAAAAGCATTTGAGACCAAAGCTTGCTTTTAGTGAGTTCAACCTTCCAACACAGACTTTGTGATCATTCCATACCTATGGGTGGAAAATATCATGCTTCAGTGAAGGAAGCTTCAGCCAGGTCAGCATAGGGATCCAGGTGTTTTGTGCCCTAAAACCACACATAACCATACCCTGTTTTCAGTGGAGACTGTATTTGATGGTTGTGGGAAAGAAGCTGTTCTTCCACTCCTAATGAAACAAAGGGACTGTTCCTGAGTTAGGAATGACCATGTTTTTAGGTTTTGGGAAGAAGTTTCTGAGTGGTTCTTTGAACAAATTTGTTGACTACATTTTACTCCCAGAGGCATGTCTGCTCACTTGAGAAGCTCACAGGATGGCTTGGTCTTATCACTTTCTGCACAGTTCTTCTTGCTCCTCTTATCTTCCCATTCTCTAATGAAACTCAGAAGGCATGCGACAAAAGCCCTTACAGTCAGTGTTGAAGATTACAATCTTGCTGACTGACTCCTCAAATACCCACCAGATATTGTCCTAACCTTTGGGTCAAGATTCTGATTTGACAAAAAGCAAATAACCTCAAAAGTATTGTATTTTATCATTTTTCTTGATGTTGAAAGGGAACATGCAGAGAATTGGAGCAAGAGGAGTAAGAAATTGGAGAAGGGAAATTGAAGAAGGGAAATTGAAGGGTTTAAAATTAGCCTTGCCTGTTTTATCATTTGGTTTTGCCTCTATGCTGTATCTTTCATTCACTCTGAAATAGCAAACTCTTGTGAATCTCACAGTAGGTGGTTTGTTTGAGGAGAGCTTTTGGTTTTATCAGGTGACTTTGTGATCTTCAGATTTTTACCCTGACTTCCAAAGAAGCTTTCACCACTTCTCAGTTAGGTAGCCACAGTGTGTGGCTGAAGGTCTTTCTGGCTTTTGGGGGGGTTTATGAGCTTTACACATAGGTGATTTCATTACCTTTGGTTGATATCTTCTAAAACTATATCATTAGTGGTCCTCAAGGGATGAAAATGTTGGTTGCACTTACTGATGGTCGTTAATTTGAATCATGCAGTTCTGTTCTATGGGTACCAACACATGTGGAGGAAATTTAAAAATAATATAAAGTACACGCACACTGTTCTTTTGTGGCTAGAGGAATTGCATAAGACCCCAAAAGAGGAACTATTGTTATTTTTTTTAGGTTAAACAGTAAAAATATTTTTTCACTGCTGTCATTATGTCAATTGGTAGCCAAGAATCCTCCATAAAATTATTTACAGCCTCCGCTAAAATAGGATGTTGTTATTATTATTTTTAACTATTGTGTTTTACTTATAAGATATCCACTAAATTCAGTTGTCAAATGCCTTGCCGTTTGAGTTCAGAAATTCCCAATGTGAGGGATTCTGTTTTTGGAGGGCTGCAGGCAGGACTAACAACATGGGAAACGTGTTGTTTCCTCTGGCAGGGGATTTCTCTGCACTCAATTTCCTCATTTGTAAAGAGAAGATAAGCATTACCTAAGTCCTTCATCAGATAATATCTATAAGGTATAGCTTCATTCCTCATCAGACAGGTGCTTTGCAGAAAGAGAAATGCACAAAGTCTGGAGAAATCATTAGGATTGAGAGTCACAGGATTGTCCTCCTTCCCTTCTTAGACATTTTTTGAGCACCAACTATGTCCAGAACTTGTGTTAAGTGCCACATAGGACTGGTTCCTTCCCTCCAAGAACTCACAGCCTAATGGGGGTGCCAGTGGGAAAGGGCCAGGACTATAAAAAGAGAATGGCAGTGCACTTTTAAATGTATACACAGAAGTGGAATCTCTGACCCAGACTAGGAAAATAAGGCAAGGCTTCCAAGAGGAGGGTGATGCCAGAGCCAGCACTAGAAAGGTAAGTAAGAGTTGGCAGGGGAAAGGAAGGAAGAGGACATTCCAGGAAAATAGTACAGAAAATAGGAAAAGAAGGAAGAGGACATTCCAGGAAAATAGGAGCCAGGTGGGGTCAGACCAGACCTGGGTTCAGCAACCTCAGTCCTTGAGTTCTGGCTAGGAAAGAATTCAGAGCCAGGACTCAAATGATAATTCCAGGAAAATCGGCCGAGAGACGGCTCGTATCTCGAAAAACTCGTTAGTCAGGCCCCACTGTAATTATATACACCACAGGTATGAATCAGAAACTCATGAGCAAGTAGACAGTAGTTAACAAGGAATAGGACAGCAGTAACAAGGAAGCATGGAGTAGAAAGAAAACTGGAATTCCCTTCCGGTTGCTGGGACACAATATATAAGGCCTCTGGAATAGAGTAACTATAGTTTACAAACTTGTAACACAGAAATCTCTGAAGTTGTTCAGTGGTTTGTTTTTTAAAGAAGTCCGGGTTGCCAGAGAGTCTCAATGTGTCATGTGTAAGAATTGTAGGGATGTAATAAGGAACTTGGCCTTTATCATGTAGAACTAGAGTCTCTGGATGGAATTCAGGGTCCATTGTATCCCTCGGATGTGTGTGTGTGTGTGTGTGTGTGTGTGTGTACATGGTATTTTTTTGGAAAGAGCGTTAATTGCTTTCATCAGATTTTCAAAGAGGTCTGTGACTCAAGAAAGGGTAAGGACCATTGCTGTCGGTTGTGGAGTGGTTTTAAGCAGAGGAGTGACACTCCCTGATGTATTCTAGAAAGACAGTTCTGGTATCTGCATGGAGGATGGATGCCAGGCAGACTGAGGAGTTGTTGGCAGTATCCAGGACAGAGAAGACGAGGGCAGAATTGGGGCCATGTAATAGTGAGGCAGGGCTGCATATAGAATTGGGAATCAGCAAGAGGTTAAAATGTCCAGGTTTTGCATATAAGCATAACCAATGGACACAAGACACTGGGGGGTATGGGAGGCTAGGGGAAGGTCAAGGGGAGAAAAAAAAAAGGAGACATATATAATACTCTTTGTAATACTTTAAGCAATAAAACAATTAAAAATAAATAAAATGTCCAGGTTTGGCAACTGACTGGATAATGAAAAGTGAGGAAGAGGGAGAAGTCAAAATGACATGGGTTTCTGGCTTTGGTGACAGTGGATGTGTTGCCACTAACTGAGAGGAAGAGAAGATGGAGGAGGGAGGAAAAAGGAAAGTTTAATCCAAGTTTTTGAGGGCCGCTCAGATATATAATTATATACACCACAGGTATGAATCAGAAACTCATGAGCAAGTAGACAGTAGTTAAAATCATGAGAATATATAGAGAATGAGACCTTAGGCCTACCCAGTTCTAAGGCAAAACACTCGTGTGTCTTCTCTCTACACACATCACTACTAACACTGAATACTCCTGGCACTCTGGCCACCAATGTATGTGGGGGGTGATTTCCCCACACCAAGCAATTCTGCAACACCAGCTGAGTATTCTGTGATTTAACTCTATTCAGACACGATCCAACTGGAGATAGTGTCAGATCCCACATGTTAAGGATTCAGGGACACCCCTCCCCTTCTGATGCCAATGGCAAGTCCAGGTGTCACCTGCGCCATGACTGTTGCAGGCGGTGGGAAGGCACCAGGTGTTAGCCAGGCGGGGTCAGACCAGACCTGGGTTCAGCAACCTCAGTACTTGAGTTCTGGCTAGGAAAGTATTCTGAGCCAGGACTGAAATGATAAGAAAACATTTATTTAGAAAATCATAGGGTAGAAAAAGTAATTTGTAGAAAAATGGGCTTAGAGAACAAGTCATAGAGGCCAAGGAAGGGCCCTTGGAGCTTGGGAGTGACGAAGGTAATGGTAATGCGCCTGGGGGCAGGGGGAGGAGGACCTCATGCTCCCAGGTCCTTGGTCCTAAAGGTTTTAAGGGTGGAGATTTTAGGGGAGGTCCCGGGGAAAGATCTCAATAGAATATTCAGCAGCTTTCCAGTTGTGTCCTTTCAGGGTTGTGGTCTCCACGGATTGATTGGCCAGTGCCAGGGCAGGGGGTCATTATTCGATGCAGCTGATCCTAGATCAGCCAGTGGGGCCACTTGTCTGGTTTTGCTGCTTTTTCTGGGCCTGGAGCTGAAATACAACTGAGGCCTATATGTCATCTCTAGGGAGGAAAGGTCAGGGCGCCCAAACCACATGACCAGCCCTATGCTAGGGGAGGGAAGGTCAACCTGGGGATGAAGCCCCACCCTGTAATTGTCCATTGCTAGGCAGCCAGGGCGTTCTGCCCTGGTGACGTCATCCTTGCTCTGCTCACGTCCGCCTAACTGCTTACGACATCATGACAGGCTGTAACCAGAGGTTCCCTTGACCTACTCCTAAGATTTGATTAATTTGCTAGAGCAGCTCACAGAACGCAGGGAAACATTTTATTTACTAAATTAGCAGTTTATTATAAAAGGACAGAACTCAGGAACGGCCGGATGGAAGAGATGCGTAAGGCGAGGTTTGTGGGACGGGGCGTGGAGTCTCCGTGCCCTCCAGGCAGCCACTCTCTCAGCACCTCTACATGTTCACCAACCCAGAAACTCATCACCCGTTTCAGTTTAAGAATTTTTGTAGAGCTTAATCTGCAGCACCCTGCTCCTTTCCCGTGGTCAGTGGTTGGGGCTGAAAGCTCCCACTTTCTAATCACCTGGTCTTTCTGGTGACCAGCCCCATCTTAAGGCTTTCTAGGGGCTCCACCCTATGTCACTTCATTAGCATAAACTCCATTGTGTTAAAAAGGAGCCTCTTATGAATAACAAAAGATACTCCTATCACTCAGGAAGTTCCAAGGGTTTCTGAGCTTTGTACCAGGAACCAGGACTAAGACCAAATGTACCAAACCAGTGCACTGCTCTCTTTTTCCAGAAGAGGAAAATGGGTCCCAAAGAGGTGAAATGACTTGCTGAAATTCAAAGTTATCAAAACGGGTAACCCTCAGCGGGAGGACTGAGACTCAGGTCTTCACATCGTCTGCAGTTATTTCTGCCTCAGGGAAGACTGGGCTGGGAGGGTTTGTAAAGGAGGTGCTGTGACTTTCTGTGATTTGTTTTGTAATGTCTAAATCCATCACTCTTTTCAGTGGAGTAGATTTTACTTTTACCTGAAATTTTATTTTAAGTTCATGCCAAGTATTTTTCTCCATCTACTATACCCCAACCTCAGTCCTGTCCCTTCAAAGTAGACAACTTGGGGAGTTCTTTTCCAGTTCTACAATTGTCCTCTTGTTCGGAATGGGTTTAGAACTGGACTCTGGGAAGTGTCATTAGGGGTTGGGAATGAATTCTCAGAAAGAACGTTACTATCAATGGTGGCAAATTCTTCCTTTGGCTTTTTTAAAAGGCAGGTTTATTGAGGTACAATTTTCACATAGCAAGTCTCGCATAGCAAGTGTATGGTTACATGTGTTTAACTAACACATCCACCACTAACAAGGTACAGAACATTTCCATTCTCCCCCAAATTTCCCTCATGCCCCTTTCTAGTCAACCCCAATGCTCACCCCCAACCTGTGGCTTGTCTTTTCAATTTTTAAGCAGTATTTTTTGAAGAGCATAAATTATTAACTTTGATAAAGCCCACTAGTGGGAAAACATTAGCTCTACATTGTTAACGTAAAAAACCATTGAAACCTGTAAAGAATTTTTGTGAGTTTATTTGAGCCAAACTGTCGACATATGCCGGGAAGCAGAACCTCAACAAATTGAGATAGTGCTCCGGAGAATGGCAGGGTTACATCCGTATTTATACATGAAATTCATTGGTGACAGATTTAAGGAGGTGGGATTAAGCGAATCGGGGAAACCTCTGTGATAGGAAAAAAAGTAAAATGATGGACACATACTTAGGTGGGTGCAGGAACAATTAACATGACAAATGAAAGAATCTGCTGCATCTGTCCTGGGCCCAGCACACCTGGTTGTGCCCCAGGGGCTCCATAAAAAGGGAAGTCACAAGTTACCCACGCATCCCAAGGACATGTTATCATAGATGCAAAAAGACAGATAGGCTCAGTTACGGTAAAGGTTGACCTTATCAGTGAAGATACCGGCTTAGGATGTAACTGCCCACCATAACTGCTTTTAGTTAAGGTTTAATTTCAGACCATCCTTTGTGGTTACTTTAGGTCTGCAAAACTGCCATGCAGGCCTCTCCTGAGCTTGTCAGGTCAGCATGTGGCCCCTTTTCGTCCACAACATACTGCTCTGGTCCCACCTAACCAAGCTTAAAAGCAAGGAATAAAGTATTTACAATGAACTTAACTTGTAGGGTGGCTCAGGAGGCGGCGTAGGAAACAAAGAGAGTCGAGTCAACCAGAAAGAAAGAAAGTAAAGATTTAATCTGCGTCCCCGGGTGACCCATGAACCCCAAAGGCAGGGCCAGTGGATTCGTGCCAACAGGGAAGGGGGGTTTCTTTTTATTCAGGTGTTTAATGAGGGGCGGGGGCATGAGCTGAGGAAGTTCCCACCGCGGGTTCAGCACGGTATTCAGGAAGGAGTCATTATCTGTGTGGAGGTCCTTGTGGATTCCAGGGAGGAGCCGGTATCTATGTGGCCATTTGTCTGGCACGCTGACCTGTTAGGAATTCCAGGGAGGGTCCATTATCTTGTCACACATCTGCATGCATCTAATCCTGGGCTTCCTCCGACCTAACATAACTGAATCTCGGAAAAAAGGTTCAAGAATATTTAACAATACAAAAATGCCTTACACCAGGTAAAACTCACAATGTGATGTACAACATGCTGACTATAATTATGAATACTCTATTATATATTTGAAAGTTGCTAAGAGTAGTTCTTAAAAGTTCTCATCACAAGAAAAAATGTAATTATGTGAGGTGATAGATATTAATTAAACTTATTGTGTAACCATGTTGCAAATAAACATCAAGTCATTATGTTTTACATGTTGATAATATCTCAGTAAAACTGGGAGGGGGGACTATCAAAACTCAATAATAAGAAAATAAACAACAGAATTTAAAAGGACTTGATTTGGGTAAAACATGTGAACAGGCACACTACCAAAGGATACATAGGACGTCATGTAAGCATCTGAAAGGATACTTAACATCATTAGTAGAAAAATGCAAATTAAAACCACAGGGAGATATAATACACATATTAGAATTGCTAACATTAAAAATTCTCATAATACCAAGTGTTGGTGAGGATGTGGCACCCCTGGAATTCTAAGAAGCTGCCAAGAGAAATAGAAAATCATACAACCTCATTGGAGGACTGTTTGGTACTTTCTTAAAAAGTTACAGACACCTTACATATGATTTACATATTCTACTCCTTAGTATTTACTCAAAAAAATGAAAGCATATATCCATACCAAGCAGCTTTATTTGTAAAAGCCCCAAAATAGAAACAATCCAAATTCTACCCACAGGTTAATGAATTAAAATATTGTGTTAGGGCGGTATAATAATAGACTACTATTCAGCAATTGAAAGAATGAACTACAGACCCAAGCCATTATGCTCAATTAATATTTGACAAAGCTATAAGCATAACCAATGGACATAAGACACTGGGGGGTAAGGGAGGCCGGGGGAATGTCAAGGGGGAGGGAACAAAAGGAGACATATGTAATACTCTTTGTAATACTTTAAGCAATAAAACAAAATTTTAAAAAAAAGAAAAAAAATATTTGACAAAGGAGGCAAGAGCATACAATGGACTCAAGACAGTTTCTTCAATAAAGGGTATTGGGGAAATTGGAGAGATACATGCAAAAAAATGAAACTAGACCACCAACTTACACCATACACAAAAGTAAACTCAAAATGGATAAGGACTTAAACGTAAGACAGGAAACCATAAAAATCTTAGAAGAATCTATAGGCAGCAAAATATCAGACATATGTCATAGCAATATCTTTACCAATACAGCTCCTAGGGCAATGGAAACTAAGGAGAAAATAAACAATGCGACTACATCAAAATAAAAAGTTTCTGCACAGCAAAAGAAACCATCAACAAGACAACAAGAGAGCCCACTGCATGGGAGAACATATTTGCCAATGTTATATCCAGTCAGGGCCTAATCTCCAAAATTTATTGGGAACTCATACAACTGAACAAAAGGAAGATAAACAATCCAATCAAAAAATGGGCAAAGGACTTAAATAGACACTTTTTGAAAGTGGACATACAGAAGGCCAAGAGACATATGAAAACATGCTCAAAGTCACTAATCATCTGAGAGATGCAAATCAAAACAACAATGAGGTACCATCTCACACCTGTCAGAATGGCTATCATCAACAAATCGACAAATGACAAGTAATATAGGTTTGTCATATAAGGCTTTCATTATGTTGAGGTATGATCTCTCTATTCCTTTTGCTGAGAGTTTTTATCAAGAAAGAGTGTTGGATTATGTCAAACGCTTTTTCTGCATCGATTGATATGATTATGTGATTTTTGTCTCTCACTTTATGTGATGCATTATGTTTATTGATTTGCAGATATTGTACCAGCCTTGCATCTCTGGAATAAATCCCACTTGGTCGTGGTGTATGATCTTTCAAATGTAATGCTGGATCCGATTTGCTAGAATTTTGTTGAGGATTTTAGCATCTATGTTCATCAGGGATAATGGTCTGTAATTCTCTTTCTTTGTAGTGTCTTTGTCTGGTTTTGGGATTAGGGTAATGCTGGCTTCATAGAAAGAGCTTGGAAGTGTTCCTTCCTCTTGAATTTTTTTGAATAGTCTGAGGAGGATATGTTTTAGTTCTTATTTGAATATTTGGTAAAACTCCACTGTAAAGCCATCTGGTCCAGGGCGTTTGTTTGCTGGAAGTTTTTTGATTGCTGCTTCAATTTCATTGGTAGTTATCGGCCTATTCAGGTTTTTTTATTCTTCCTGATTGAGTTTTGGAAGATTTTATTTTTCTAGGAATATTTCCATTTCGTCTAAGTTGTCTAGTTTGTTGGAGTAGAGTTGTTCCTGTTATTTCTTTTCAATCCTTTGTATGTCTGTGGGGTCGGTTGTTAATTCATCTTTTTCATTTCTGATTTTGTTTATTTGGGTCCTCTCTCTTTGCTTCTTGGTGAGCCTGGCTAGAGGTTCATCAATCTTGTTTATCCTTTCAAAGAACCAGCTCTTCAGATATATGGGTCATGTTTTCCTATCCACTCAGCTACCTTATGTCTTTCTATTGAGGCATTTAATCCATTTACATGTAAAGTTATTATTGATAGGTACTTGTTTGTCACCATTTTTATTCTTTATGCCTTTGTTTTTTCTTCCCTTCCTATTTATTTTTATTATTATTTCAAAGAACCAGCTCTTGGTTTTATTTATCTTTTGTATTATTTTTTTGGTCTCTGTGTTGTTTATTTCCGCTCTAATCTTTATGATTTCCTTCCTTCTGATTACTCTGGGTTTTTCTTGTTGCTCTCTTTCTAATCCTTTAAGTTACAGGGTTGGATAATTAATTACCATTTTTTTATTTTGTTTTATGAGGTAGGCCTGTAGAGCTATGAACTTCCCTCTTAGGACTGCTTTCACTGTGACCCATAGATTTTGGATTGTTGTATTTTCATTGTCATTTGTTGCCATGAAAAGACGTTGCCAGTTTACATTGCCGTGAGTAAATGCATCGCTTTCATTTCATTCTCATCTGAAATAGGGGTTACCACTGTTTTCCATTTTTTGCGGCTCTTTCTGTCAAAGCAGGGAAACCTCTGGGATTGGATAGGAATTAAAATGACAGACACACACATCTTTTACTTGGGTGGGTGCAGGATCGCTCACAGTCAACAGTTAACATGATAACAACAAGGAGGGGATTGTGGTCTCTGTCCGGGCATGGGCGCATTTGGTTGTGCCCCGAGGGGTCCGGAAAAAGGGAAGTTACAGGTTGCCCGGACATTTCACAGGTGTGTTATCCTAGATGCACAAAGAGGATATAGGCTCAGTTCGGGTCCAGACTGACCTTGGTCAGGGAAGACACCGGCCTAGGACGTGCCTACCGTCATAAACTGCTTTTAGTTCAAGTTTTAATTCCAGAACATCCTTTGGGGTGACTTTAGGTCTCCGAGTTTGCAACACCGCCATGCAGGCCTCCCCTGAGCACGTGGGGTTGACACGTGGCCCCTTTTTGGTCCACGCTTCTGAGACTTGCAGGAACTGTCGTTCATCACATCTCCCAGACAGCACTCACGCATCTTTGTTCCGATACACGTATCAAACCGGTGTTTCTTTCTTGCTGCCAAAACCCACAATGTCTGTGCTCACCACATGCCCTCCCTCTCAGCCCCGAGTGATTGTTCCCTTCACACTGTGGATGGGAAGCCTGAGATAAGGATTAATTTGGATTAATAGGATAATTACAGGGTGACGGATGAATGCCAGATACCATGAGGAACTGCTCAGTGAGGGGGGTTCGTGGTTGACAGGATTGTTTCTGGGGATGCCCCTGAATCTGAGCTTCAGAAACACCTCCCAGGCTCCGACGGAATTTATTTTTATTATTATTTTTTAAATAAATCTTTTATTGTTCAGATTATTACAGTTGTTCCTCTTTTTCCCCCCATAGCTCCCCTCTACCCGGTACCCACCCCACGTCCTGCCCTTACCCCCACACTGTACTCCTCCATAGGTGTATGATTTTTGTCCAGTCTCTTCCCGCACCCCCCTCACACCATTCCCCCGAGAATTGTCAGTCCACTCCCTTTCTATGCCCCTGATTCTATTTTCTTCACCAGTTTATTCTCTTCGTCAGATTTTTTATTCACTTGTTGATAGATATATATTTGTTGTCACTTTGTTGTTCATAATTTTTATCTTTACCTTTTTTGTCTTCTTCCTCTTCTTAAAGAATACCCTTCAGCATTTCATATAATACTGGTT
>NW_005369552.1:762480-763567 GCF_000412655.1 Myotis brandtii | reverse complement strand
TCTCATCGATGTTTCTAACTCTCTATCTCTCTCCCTTCCTCTCTGTGGAAAATCAATAAAATATATTAAAAAAAAAAAAAAAAGACAACAGCATACCCAGCTGGCAGCCCCTTTTGCGCGCGCCTTTGTACCTCCGCACTTCCACCCTCTGCACCTCCTACTGGACTCAATGCGCTTTTCTCTTTCCTTCTAGTGGTAGAATTTCCACTCAGCCAGCCTTCCCGTTGTTCTAAATGATATTTTTTTTGTCTTTTAGTTGTAGTTTTAATGTGGTTGTGCACGGCAACAAGTTCAGGTGTTTACCTATGCCGCCATCTTGGTTGTCCCCTATTTCTTCTTTTTACAGCAGACCCTTTAGCATTTCTTGCATTGCTGGTTTAGTGGTAATAAAATCCCTTAGTCCTTTTTTGTCTGTGAAGCTCCTGATTTCACCCTCAATTTTGATTGATTGCCTTCCTGGGTACAGTATTCTTGAATTCAGACCCTTCCTTTGCATGACTTTGTATATTTCATTTCATTTCCTCCTGGCCTGATGTGTTTCTGATGAGAAATCAGTCATTACTCTGATTGGGGGATCCTTTGTAGGTAACTTTCTGTCTCCCTCTGGCAGCTTTTAAGATTCTTACTTTGTCGTTGGTGTTTGCCAATTTAATTATAATGTGTCTTGGTGTTGGTCTTTTGGGGTTCATCTTGTTTTGGACTCTGTGAGCTTCTTGGACTTGTGTGAGTTTTTTCTTCCCTATATCAGGGAAGTTTTCTGTCATTTTTTCAAACAGGCTTTTTATTCCTTGTTCAGTTTCCTCTCCTCTGGGACCCCTATTATGAGGATGTTGTTTCCTTTCATGTTGTCCCAAAGTTCACTTAGGCTCTCCTCCCGTTTTTTAAGTTTTTTTTCTAGATGCTGCTCTACTTGGGTATTTTTTCCTACCTTGTCTTCTAGCTCACTGATGCGCTTCTTTGCTTCTTCTAGTCTATTGTTGATGTTTTCTATTGTATTCTTTATTACAGCAATGTCATTTTTCATTTCTTCTTGGTTATTCTTCATTTCCTCTTGGTTCTTACACATATTGTTGAATTGTATTCCATT
>NW_005369552.1:759385-761629 GCF_000412655.1 Myotis brandtii | reverse complement strand
GGCCCAGAAATCAGGATTTTAAAAAGATTCCCAGGTGATTCTAATGTGCAGCCAAGGTTGAGAACCACTGCTCTGGGCGATATCTGACCTTTCCATCCACGGATTGCCTCACCAGCCGTGTTTAATTTGCCAATTCTGGGTGGGTGTTACTTGATTCAGCTGTTCCTTCTATCTGCTCTGTGAGAAGACGCAGGGTTTGTCCATGTATTCATGCCCCTTTTTCTCCCCCTGGACAGACCCTTTAGGTGCCCACGGTTGAGAAGGCTGTAGTCCTGGTGTTCTTGGGTTCGCAGCTGAGGCAGCTGGTCTCTGGGCATGTGATTGTAGGGTCCTGGGAGGTATCTGAGGTCTCCCCAGTTGAAGGTAAGACTAGGCTTCCCCTTCAAGATGGCACAGTCACTGCGGCAGAGTCGGCTGCTCCAGGAGAGTTTTCAGTAGCAGTAGAGGCTGCCCGGCCAGGGGAGCCTGTCAGCCAGTCCTCAGCAGGCCTTCACGCTCTCCATGATAAGCCTTCTGGCATTTACTGCACACCTCCACAGAAATCAACCTTCCATTGTGTTCTTTATTGAAGCTATGTCATTCCTCATTTCCTCTTGATTCCTTATCATGTTGGTCAAATTCTCATTCAGCTCCTTATAATTCTCATTGATTTGTATGCATTTGTCATCCAGACATTTGAGCATCCTTATAACTATTACTCTTAATTCTTTCTCTGACAAATTATTTGTCTTCATTTCATTTAATTCCTTTTCTGGTGATCCTATTTTTCTTTCCTTTGGGGATTTTTTCTTTGTCTCCCCACTTTTCTGTAATGTTTTAATTATTTCTATGTCTTAGATCCAACTGCTTTGTTACCCAGGTTCTTTTGGGGGTTGGCCTATGTAGTTGGTGATTTTTGGGACCCAGTGGTATAGTCTCTCAGATCTCCTGAGCTTTGTGTTCTAGTGGAGCCCACTACTTGAGTTATTTGGGTTCTCCTGATGTAGTTGGGTCTTGAATGTTAGTTTCTCATTTGTGGTTGAAGTCTGATCATAGGCTGTCTGAAATGTGACTCACCCCTGGCCTTGACGTGCAAGCTGTTGTAGATGTGCTTGTGGTTCCAGCTCTTGTGGAAAGGGTTGCCTGAGGTCTCACTGGAGTTCGCTCACTGTGAGATCCTGGAGTTCATAGCCTGGGAGAAAGTGGTCTCAGGGCCTGAGGCTCAGGTAGTGCGACTCTGGCTAGTGTTGTGTGACTTTTGCTGGGGTAGCATCACTCTGCAAATCACTGTGAAGTTCCTGGAGCCCATGACAGTAGGAGGCAGCTATCCTGTAGTCTGTGGATGAGGCAGTGGGTCTCTGGCCAGGGTGATTTCACTCTGCCAATCATGAGGGGGTCCAGGAGCCAACGGCTGGGGATGCAGGAATCTCAGAGTCTGTGGCTGAAATAGCGTGACCTTGTCCGGATATGTGAGCCCTTAGTAGCTCACTGCAGTGTCTAGACGCCAGCCACCAGGGAGTGGGAAGTCGTAGTTTCTGTTGGGGGAGTTGTGTGCCCTTGGTTGGAGAGACACACGCCCACTGGCAGCTCACAGAGAGTCCCAGGAGCTGCCTGCTGAGGAGGTGGGCTCGCGGGCCCATGCACTGAAGCTGCGCAGCTGCGGTGTCCAGACGCTGGCCGCCAGGGAGTGGGGAGTTGTGGTTTCTGCTGAGGGAGCCATGAGCCCTTGGAGGTGGACGTCCTGGGGTCTGCAGGTCTGCGGGCGAGGCTGTATGACTGTCTGGAGTGGCTTCAGGGTCCCAGGCAGTGTCAAAGGCCAGTCTTGGTGGAGGCAAGGCTGGGTTCCTTGTGGAGGCCACTCTCCCCTTCAAGATAGCGTGGGCTCCCTGCCAAGCCCTGCAGCCCGGGGAGTGCCCGCAGCAGTGGCAGGGGCTCCTCATCCAGGAGAGCCCGGTCTGCCAGCCCCTGACACTCCCGCAGGATGTAACTGTCCCTCACTTACACAGGCACACACACACCCCTTTCACTCCCTCCCTCACTCACAACCTCTCCCTCACTGCTGTCCTGCCAGCCGCCATCTTGCGAATCTCTTAGTGAAGTATTTTAAAAGACAGGGGAAATGGGGAAATGTGTAATAAGTAAGGGAATGGCTGGATCATTTTACTAGTATATCCACTAAAAGAATGCAAATCAATTCTATGTAGCATCCTAAGAAATGCTTATATTGTATTCAAATTGGTATATAAAATGATTTCTACCTATCAA
>NW_005369552.1:750804-759374 GCF_000412655.1 Myotis brandtii | reverse complement strand
ACATACATATGGCAAAAGTTCTAGAGAAATGAAAATGGTTTATTTGTTAGAATATAGGGATTTAGAGTGAATTTTCATTTCTAGTTCCATTAGCATTGGTATAATGTGACTTCTTTAGCAAATAATGAAATAATAAAGACAGAATAAAACAAACCAGAGAATGTGTCTTAATATGTACTTCCCATAGCTGCAATACTGACATTTTAAAGCAGATTACTAGGTATGAAGGTGGCTGAACACATACATTTACCTCCTGTCTACCAATGGTCCACTAAATGACAGTAAACAAAATTAAGACATAAAGTATAAGGAAAAAGATAATGAGGAAGCAGAAAATAAAATGTTGAGAGCTTTAACTCACGTGAAGAAAGCTGAGTCATAAGGTGGGGAAGAGAAAGCTGAGAAGCAACCTGATTTCCACTTCAGAACCCCTGATGTGGGCACCAGCTCCAGTCCCACAATATGGGCAGCAGACAAGAGAGAGAAAAGTCTCTCTGGGGAATCTGACCAGCCCATGGGAAAACCTATAGATAACCATACAGAGGAGATCAGGCAGCAGGTCAAACCATGTGCACAGAGCTTACACGATCATTTTGTGCTTCATTCTTATATTATATGTGAGCAAACTATCAAGGATTATCAGTCATTTGGGAAAAACATCTCAATAATAGGAGAAGAGAATGTGAAAGAGAGAGAGAAGGAATCAAAGAAATAATTCAAGAAAACTCCTCCAGAGAAAACTATGAAAAGGCTCACTGAGTATCTAACACCATGGATGGAAATAGATGATCAAAAAATCACCTAATTTTGAAAAGGCTCACTGAGTATCTAACACCATGGATGGAAATAGATCAAAAAATCACCTAATTTTGAAAGTCTTAATGCACAAAGAGAAGATTCTACAACCATCCATATAGAAGAAGAAATGGCTTGTATACCAATAATCACCTCTGTAGTTGCCTTAGCCTCATTTCAAATGCTTAATAGTCACATGTAGCTAATGACTACCATCTGGAACAGCACAGGGAAGAATATCTCCATCACTGCAGAGCATTCTGGTGAACAGCACTGCTCTAAGTAGCACTGCTCCTGATTTCTAGTAAGACTCACCCTTTATGAAGTTATGTTTCCTGCTGGCCACTTTTCCATGATGACATTGGTTTTGTAGTTTTGTTGCAAGGTGAATATGTGCTTTCTTTTAAAGATGTGCATGTATCAATATCACTGTTTTTATTTTGTTTTACAGTTGTTTTTTCAGCAATGATATTTGAGACTATTACAAATCAAGATCTGCCTGTGATCAAGTGTGTTTTAATCCATCATAAGAGCAATGATTCATCAGTGGGGATACCTTCATCATATCCCACGGTAAAGTAATATTAATAGTATACGTTTAGCTATATTTTCTATTGAGACCTACTATGGCTATATGGGCCTTACTTTTTCTATGTTTTTACGTATATTATGTACTCACATATGGTGCGTATGAGCATCTATACTCATTGCTACCTGGCACTCCACTCCATTAAGAGTCATGTTCTCTTTGAGTTCAGTTTCAAGGAAGAAGTAAGGGAATCTCACTTTCTTCTTAGAGGGCAACCAGACTTCTCTCTCAAGCCCGAGTCCCCAATTTCTAACTACCTTTTGGATATAGATAGATGTTTTCCATTTTCTCATTAATATTTTATCCACAATTAATTCCAGTTCTATTTCCTCAAACCTGTTCCCATTCTTGTATTAATTGATTTCTGTTTATGACCCTGTCTTGTTCCCAGGCTTGAAAGCTCGGTGTCACTTTGGAGTACTTACTCTCCTTTGCCTTCACATGTGCTCAGTACCAAGTCTCATCAGTTTCCTTTCTTGACTAGTTCTCATATAATCACTTCAGATTCTCTAGTCTCACTGTCACTTCCCTAATTCAAGCCCTCATTAACTCCATCAAAATCAACAATAATACCTTATGTAGCTTCTTCCTTCTACAGTTCATCTCACATGGGCCGTCAGACTATTCTTCCGGAAGCACAGCTCTAGCCTTTACTGCCTGCCTTGAGACCTTCAGTGACCTTAGTTAAGCTGACATGCAAACTGCTCCATAATCTAGCTCTGACTCCTTCAGGTTTCAACCTTGGTTTTCATTACTCTTCTCCTTCATCTGACATAGCCTGGGTATTTACATAAACAAAGGAAGCTTAAACAATAGTGAACTGAGAATATTGGAAGTCTGTGTACAATAAAGAGCAAACCTAAATTAGCCAACTTCATGGACATTTTTAGTTAGGATTTATACCAATATATAGTCACTATTTTCTTTTGCATAGGTATAACACATAAATACATGACATGATAACCTATGTGTCCCCCCAAATCAAAGATATTAGAAATATTCTCAAATCTTAAAATCAGTATGAAATAAGTTTTAATGACAACATTCTACATGAATGATAACACCTAATTTAATGCATGATTTTTTAATGCCAGAAGCATGTTTGGTTTGAATTTGTTAATCGCTATTGGTATAGTAACAAATTGGCTTATTAATAATATATTTGCATACATAGTATTTCAGTGAAGATGAAAAACTAAATATTATTTCTATAATGTTTTGAACTTTTAGTGTCTTTAAATTTTTAAAAATTGATTTTAGAAAAAGAGGAAGGTGGGGAGAGAGAAAGAGGGAGAGAGAAAGAGAGATAGAGAAAGCGAGAGAGAGAAAGCGAGAGAGAAACATTGGTTTGTTGTTCCACTTAATTATGCATTCATTGATTGATTCTCATATGTGACCTGACCCGGGATCGAACCCACAACCTTGGCATATTGGGACAATGCTCTAACCCAGTGGTCGGCAAACTGCGGCTCGCGAGCCACATGCGGCTCTTTGGCCCCTTGAGTGTGGCTCTTCCACAAAATACCACGTGCGGGTGCGCACGTACAGTGCGATTGAAACTTCGTGGCCCATGCGCAGAAGTCGGTATTTTGTGGAAGAGCCACACTCAAGGGGCCAAAGAGCCGCATGTGGCTCGCGAGCCGCAGTTTGCAGACCACTGCTCTAACCAACTGAGCTACCCAGCCAGGGCTTAGTGTCTTTTCAACATAAGAAAATAATTGCACACATTTAAGTGTTTTCTTATAAAACACAATCTTTAAAAAATTGATGATTAGCCCTAACCGGTTTGGCTCAGTGGATAGAGCATCAGCCTGCGGACTGAAGGGTCCCAGGTTCGATTCCAGTCAGGGGCATGTACCCTGGTTGCGGGCACATCCCCAGTAGGGGGTGTGCAGGAGGCAGCTGATCGATGTTTCTCTCTCATTGATGTTTCTAACTTTCTATCCCTCTCCCTTCCTCTCTGTAAAAAATCAATGAAATATATTTTTTTTAAAAATTGATGATTAGTTTTGTTTCCTAGTATTAAGTCCTGCATTATTATTTTTTCATGTAGTATAAATTATATTTTTAATTAATATTCAGGATTATATTAAGATCCAATAGTTCTTAAAAAGCATTAAATTAATAACCGTAGGACTTCTAATTGTGGCAAAGGTGAGCATTCCTCATCATGCATTTTCATCTCCTTGAAGTTGAAGCTGCTGTGTTTGGGTATTTTCCCACTTCAATGAGAAGTGGATTATCAAGGTGTCTGTGGCTTTTTTTTTTAAGTTTTAAAAAATATATTTTTATTGATTTCAGAGGAGAGAGAGCTAGAAACATCAGTGATGAGAATCATTGATGGCTGCCTCCTGTACAGCCCACACTGGGGATCAAGCCTGCAACCTGGGCATGTGCCCTAACCAGGAATCAAACCGTGACCTCCTGGTTCATAGGTTGATGCTCAAACACTGAGCCACACCAGCCAGGCTAAAAAAGGTTTTGAAAAAGATTTTTTAAATTTCTTCCACAGTTCACAGTTTTCAGATGAGATATCTTTCTGGAAATTTTATACTCAGGGGTGTTTTGAATAACCATGCATTCACTAGTAAAGAAAATTTGTCCATGAAAACCTAGTAAATAAGCTTCTACAGCCCTTACCTATATTAACAGTGTATCCTGGACCCAAAATAAGATGATTTTACTATGCCCACAGTCTACTTAATTGTTTTTAAAATCAGAATATTTTCATCATTCTTCATTTCTGTTTGAAGATTAAGTTGCTGTGTGCTGGCTTATCCACTGCAAGTTACTATTTTTTCCTTTGTAATTAACAAATATTTTGGGGGGAGATGCAAATATCCCTTTTCTCCTCCAATTCTCACCTGCTGATTTTAGCTTCCATTAGCAGACTTTGTCTACAACAGTTATTACTGTGATGTTTGCCTAATGGTGATTGTTCCTTTTCCCTCACTCCCTCTACATTTATTAATTGGCATTCTTCTGTGAGGAAGAGCTGTCCCTTCTCTCTGTTTTATTTATTCAATTATTTATCAGTATGGCCTCATCTCACAGACATTTATTTGATTCTATGGGTTATAACCCAGAACTATCATTTTTATTTTGTTCTACAAATGGTTCCAGCATTGGGAGCTACTTCACATTGGCTCCTGTGTCCCTTCAACATGTCCCTATCTTTTTTCAAACACTTACTTTTTGGTATTATAATGTAGTTCACGCTCATCTTGTATTTTTCTCACCTCAGCCCTGGAATTAATCACTTCTCCAAAGAGCACTGATTTCTTGGAGAACAGTATTTAGAAACCAAGATCCGAGAGCTGGATGTGCTCATTGCTACTGGATGTCATTGCTTCTAGGCCCTCTCAGCTGGCAAAGCTATGAAATGTATGCATGTATATTAACCACCCCCCCCAACACACACACACACACACACACACACACACACACACACACACACTATATTTATTGCGCTCTATCATCTCTGCATCTGTCTGTCATCTATCTATCTATCTATCTATCTATCTATCTATCTATCTATCTATCTATCATCTCCATCCATCACAGTAAGTTCAATATGATAACTCTGATTTTAATTTGGCACCAAAGGTTTCATTCTAACTTTCCCTCTTATTAGTATTTCTCTCTCTGACAGGAAGAAACCTGGCTCTCATTATCTATAACAATTTACTATGTATTCCATTCTAGCATATACTTAAAGTAGTTTCAGAATTTTTAGCCCACATCCCAGTGAGAAATAGGACAAATAAGTAGAATGCTGTTGTTGTGTTATAATTATTTTTGTTTTTAACCTTATTGTATCCAAAGTATTATTTTTCTGAGTCCTTTACTTTCCTACCACCTTCACTATGGTTATGTTATTATTAGACATTAAGTTCATTTGGTTTGCATTCCATTTTGAGTTTCTCCCATATCCCAGTTGGCTTTAATTATTTATTTTTTGAGTATATGAAACATGATATGGTCCTAAAAGCCAAAGCAATATAAAAAGGTATACTCAGTCCTGGCTAGGTAGCTTGGTTGGTTAGAGCATCGTCCCAATACACCAAGGTTGTGGGTTCAATCCCCAGTTAGGGTACATACAAGAAATACCAATGAATGCATAAATAAGTGGAACAACAAAACAATGTTTCTCTCTTTCCCTTTCGCTCTCTCTCTCTCTCTCTCTCTCTCTCTCTATCTCTCCCCCTTTCCTCTCTCTCTAAAGTCAATCAATAAAATATTTTAAAAGTATTCTCAGAGAGGTATCACTTCCTTCTCATCAATATTACCAAGTTTCCATTCTTTTCCTACTTACCTCCTGAACTTAACCAATTCCTTTAGATTTTGGATACTATTCCTATATTTCTTGTGTACAAATGAGCAGATACATGTGCATTTTCTTTTTTGTTGTTGTTGTTAATCCTCACCCAAGGATATTTTTCCATTGATTTTTAGAGAGAGTGGAAGGGAGGGGGGAGACAGAGAGAGAAATATCAATATGAGAGAGACACATCAATTGGTTGCCTCCTGCATGCATCCTGACCAGGGCTGAGGATCAAGCCTACAACCAAGGTACATGCCCTTGGCCAGAATTGAATCTGGGACCCTTCAGTCTGTGGGCCAATGCTCTATCCACTGAGCAAAAATATAGTTGTTATTGTTAATATATATGTTGCTGTTGTTGTTAATCCTCACCTGAGGATATATTTTTAAAAATATATTTTTATTGATTTCAGAGAGGAAGGGAGAGGGAGAGAGAGATAGGAACACCAATGATGAGAGAAACATTGATTGGCTGCCTCCATACCCCACACTGGGCATGGTGCCTGCAACCCAGGCATGTGCCCTGACTGGGAATTGAACTGTGACCTCCTGGTTCATAGGTTGACACTCAACCAGTGAGCCACTCCTGCCAGGCCTATGCCCATCTTTTCAGATCCAACTCCACTGACTCAGTGAGGCATGCCTACCACCCCAGCTTGGAAGTCGCCTGTCCCTCCTCTGAATTTCCAGAGCACTTAAATTTGCCTGTCAAAGTAATTGTTGCCTTTTTATGGGTCACATTTCATTTCAGTTTTACTTACTTCTTAATACTAGACTCAAAACTTTAAGGATAAAGTTTTCTTTTCTTTCTAGATTCAACGTGCCTGGCAGATGGTCTAGCACTTATCAGATACTGATTAAATGAACTTATCTGATACTAACTGAATAAGTGAACAAATAAAATCAGAAATATGACTTATGGTCAATAACAGAAGAGCTACCTTGCTTCTCACCTGAAGAAGCTTTTGTGTGTGTGTTTGCACACATGTGTGTGCACTAACTATATACTACATGTTAGGAGATAGGAGGTGAAGGTTCTCACATTAGAATTTGCTACCACACCCTCCTCTCAATATATTTCCATTTTTTGAAGCAGGCCAGGTATGTGGTGGTGGCAATGAGCCTATGGGGAATATCTGCCCAGAAAATATTTTGGTTTTTAAATTCCCTCTAACACAAATACCAATTTACTATGTAGATTTGTATCTGCATACAAAAACATTTACCTATATATTACAAATTTTGTGATTGTTGTCTGTATATGAATTTGCTAGAGCTGTCATAAGTATCACAGGCTGGGTGACTTAAAAACAGAAATTTATTGTTTCATAGTTCTGGAGCCTAGAAGTCTGAAATCTAGATGTCAGTGGGTTGGTTCTTTCTGAGGCTGTGAGGGAAGGAACTGTTCCAGGCCTCTCTCCCTGGCCTGTAGGTGACCCTCTTCCTATTAACATGGCATTCTCCCTGTATGTATGTCTTCTCCAAATTTCCTCTTTTTATAAGGATACCAAGCATATTGGATTAGAGACCACCTAATGGCCTCATTTTAACTTGATCACTTCTGTAAAGACTATTGAAAAATAAAGTCACATTCGGAGGTACTGGGGGTTAGGACTTCATTATATGAATTCGGGGGTCAGGGGATAGCACAATTCAACCCATAACAGCCAGTAAAATATTTTAGAAATGCAATCTAAAGTTATCTACCTTTTTAAAAGAGAATTATAATTAATGTGATTTTTCAGTCAGTGATACGTTCTCAATGGGTGCAGTACATTAACATGTATGTATTTGGAAAATGTTTCAACTAAGAGGCAGCATTAAATATACACTTGTAGTAAGTTCACATTGTTTTGTATGTTTCACAGGCATCAGAATCCCCGGAAGACCTTGGCTGTGCCTTGAGGCCTGAGAGTGCAGAGGCAGTCTACGAGGCGGCCAGGGTCGAAGTAGATGTATCTGCATCCATCACACTGCAAGTGCTACTCACAACCCCGGGGAACATTTCCTGTCTCTGGGTCTTTAAACACAGCTCCCTGAATTGCCAGCCACACTTTGATTTACAAAACAGGTAAGGGAGGGAGGTGGATGTGCAACCATGAGGATATTTGGAGGAATGCTTTTTTTTTGCTATAAAAATATATTTTGCTTCATTTAGAGTTTATTTTCAATTTCTGTGCATGTCCATTGTAACTCTTATCTCCAGTGGAAAAGTGAACTAAAAATCTACTTAGGGCATAGATACATGACATTATATATTTGTCAAAACTCATAGGATGTACAACACAAAAAGTGAAGCCTAATGTAAACTATAAACTTTAGTTAATATAAATATTGGTTCATCAGTTGTAGCAAACTGGGGTTGGGAGGAAGGATGCAGAATTTCTCTTTACTTTCTGCTCAGTTTTTCTGTAAACATAACATTGGTCTAAAAAGTCTGTTATTTTAAAAAATTATAAATAGATATATAAGTATAGTTAGGGCCTAAGAAAGCAGTGAGTAGCTGGTAAAATATAAAACACGCTAGAGGCCCGGTGCATGAAATTTGTGCATGGGTAGGGTCCCTAGGCCTGGACAGTGATCAGGGCCAATCGGGGCCTTCCTGCTGCTGGCCGGGGCCTCCCTTTGTTCCACACCACCCCCTGGTTCTTAGTGCATGTCATAGCGAGCGCTCGAACTCCCAGTCTCCTGGTCAAACTCCTGAGGGGACACTTTGCATATTAGCCTTTTATATATATACTAGAGGCCTGGTGCACAAAAATTTGTGTACTGGTGGGGAGGGGGGGGTCCCTCAGCCCGGCCTGTGCCCGCTCACAGTCTGGGACCCCTCAGGAGATAACGACCTGCTGGCTTAGGCCCGCTC
>NW_005369552.1:749955-750485 GCF_000412655.1 Myotis brandtii | reverse complement strand
CCGCCCCCTGTCACCCACAGAGCAGGGCTGATCAGGGGGTTGGGGCACCACTGCTGTCACACTCAGGGCAGGGCCAATGGGGAGTTGCAGCTCTACCCCGTCACACACAGAGCAGGGCCCATGGGGGGGTTGGGGCGCCTTCCCCTGTCACACACAGAGCAGGGTCAATCAGGGGGTTGGGGAGCTCCCCCCTATCAGGCACAGAGCAGGGCCTATCAGGGGGTTGGGGCGCCTTCCCCTGTCACAAACAGAGTAGGGTGGATAGGGAGGTTGAAGCC
Source organism: Myotis brandtii (assembly GCF_000412655.1). NCBI lineage: Eukaryota > Metazoa > Chordata > Mammalia > Chiroptera > Vespertilionidae > Myotis > Myotis brandtii. The sequence goes on along the minus strand of NW_005369552.1, from coordinate 750,207 downwards.
CCGCCCCCTGTCACACACAGAGCTGCAGGGCGATCAGGGGGTTTGGGCGCTGCCCCGTCACGCTGCTCCAGGGGCCAGGAGGCCTCGCAGCTCGGCTTATCCCAGGCCGGGAGGTCTCGAGGCTCCGCTTGACACCGGGGCAATGAGGCCTTGAGGCTCCGTTGATCCCGGTGCCAGGAGGCCTCGCGGCTCCGCTGATTCCGGTGCCAGGAGGCCTCGCAGCTCCGCTGATCCTGGGTTCGGGAGGCCTCG
>NW_005369552.1:738414-749289 GCF_000412655.1 Myotis brandtii | reverse complement strand
GGGAACGTTGGCTTCCTCCGTCACTGAAGCAAGCAAGCCTCATGTTCGCTTCAAGCTGCCTGGCTGCCGGCCGCCATCTTGGTTGGCAGTTAATTTGCATATCGCCCTGATTAGCCAATGGGAAGGGTAGCGGAGGTACGGTTAATTACCACGTTTCTCTATTATTAGATAGGATAGATATCGAAAAGACTATTTGTCTTGTTTCTTAACTGTCTTAAAGATAAAAAGTTAGAAAGTTTTAATTACATTCTAGTTACAGTGTCAAGAAGCTTACTAGTTAAAGTAGTAAGAAGCTTCTTTCTGAGAAATGCTTGGGGAAAGAACATTTGGTTTTATCTATTTTGTTTTACAGTATGAGCATAATTGAAATGTGATATCCATAAAATATTTTAGTAAGAAATTGATCTGTGTGTGAGGAACACTGGTCTCATGATACGGAAAAATACCTTAGCCAATATTTGTGGATTGACATCTAAGCCTATATCTACTCTGTCCTGATTGCTGTCACCTGTTGTCCCTGTCCTCTTGCTGAGACCTGATGGGGTCAGGAAGCAAGGGGTACAGGCCATTTAAATGCCCACTTAATAATTCCAAGGCTGCCTTTCTCTCTAATTCTTGGGGGTGTTCTGGAGCCCAAGAGCTGTAGAAGAGGTATTATCTTTCCAGAACAGAAAGACAGCAAATGGCACCCAAATGACCTAACGGCGGGGGGGCGGTGGTTATCAGGCCACTTGACTGAGGTATGGGAACATCTCTGTGATGGACTTGTACCAAGTATTTCTATTTGTTTCTTTAAGTTCAAGCAGACTCTTACGTAATTTTCAGGACAGTGGCTATAATTCTGAAGTTTGGTTCTAAATCTTGGAACACATCCATTTTCTTTTCCTCTTTTGAGACTGTATTACTTCTGTTTTTCAGTTACCTTTATCTTTGGCTTAAACTAAGACACTCTCATATGAAGAATTTTGGCTTCAAGAAATGTTCTGGAAATCTTATTAAAATTTGATGTCACAACAGTTCCCGCTGGATTGAGACCAAAAAGACAAGTAAAAGAAGTAGGGTCCTTTGCACTCCATGAGAGTAGCGTTTTTCGCTTTGGAATAAATAGGCAGCTCTGTTTGTTAGCCAAAGTCATAGATAGGTCTTGTGGATTAGTTAACTTAGCACCAAAACATTAGTTAACATACCAAAAACTTTTTCACAAGTTACATGAGAAGAGGGAATGATTCAGAGAAAGAAGGCCCATCACCAAAATATCTCCAGAAACCAATCCAATGTATACTAACCCAGTGATTTGCTGTCTATGTGAGTGCAGCGCAAATACTCCTGAACTCTGCTGCTTGGAGCTCTGAGCATTGGATGGCCTGGGGGTCTTGTTAAAATTCGGATTCTGGTTCAAGAGGTCTAGGTGGTGCCTGAGATTCTGCACCTCCATCAACTCCCAGCTGATGCAAACACTGTCAGGGAAAGACCACACTTTGAGTAGTAAAGATCTAAATGTCAGGAAGTGTACATTTAAAGCCAACGTTACTCAACAAACTGCTAGAGAATATTTTAAGGTTTAATGAGAATGGGTATCACCAAACACACACCAAAACTGTTTCTTTAAAGAGAATGCCCCTAGCCAAATTTTTCTTTATTGAATATCTGAAAAGTTAAAAATGCAAACATTGAGACATCTTCTTTACATCTATGTGATATGTCAGTGTCATTATTACTTCATAGGAAAATGCCTTGTGTCAGATTTTGCTTGAATTCTCTCGTTCAGAGAGGCACAAAAAGATTTATTTATTTTTAATCTCAGTATATCTTGCTTGTACAGTGATCTGGTTCTGGAACTGGGAATTGAGGCTGGTAGCCAGGTGACTGGGCCAATATGACTGTGGGAATTGTTTGGTCAAAGGGAATGGTACCCTATTCCCGATGGGAGCACACCACTCCACCTGTGTGTTTGGGGTGGAAGATCCTGTGTGTTTGGGGGTTGGGAAGCATGCAGGGAATGTGTTGGAAAGGAGTTCCTTCACTTGAGAGTGAGAGACTGGTTAAAAGTCAAACTAACAAGTGCTGGGCACGTGACAGAAGCTGTGTTCTCCATAGAGCAGCCGTTGGTGCCGCAGTCACAGACGGAATATGGAAGACACCGAAACGCCTTCTGACTCAGTATGAAATTTTATGCTTTTAGTTTCACACGTTTTTCAAAATAACTAGTTCTCTTTCTTCTTTTTCAGAGGAGTTGTTTCCATGTTCATTTTGAAAATGACAGAAACCCAAGCTGGAGAATACCTGCTTTTTATTCAGAGTGAAGCGACCAATTACACGATATTGTTCACAGTGAGTATAAGAAGTAAGTGCCGCTTGCTACAAGGTCCTCACAGTAGGCCATGCCCTTGTTGAGAACCCAGGATCTTTCCCATCTGCTCTGCACACAACATACAGGTTTCCTTCAACATGGAGTGGAATTGATTGAATTCACTTCAACCATCCATATAACGGGTTGAGACTCTTTGACATGACCCGGGGACTATCAGAATTAGCGCTCTGGGCCAGTACCGGTTTGGCTCAGTGGATAGAGCATCAGCTTGTGGACTGAAGGGTCCCAGGTTCGATTCCAGTCAAGGGCATGTACCTTGGTTGCAGGCACATCCCCAGTAGGACATGTGCAGGAGGCAGCTGATTGATGTTTCTCTCTCATTGATGTTTCTGGCTCTCTGTCCCTCTCCCTTCCTCTCTGTAAAAAATCAATAAAATATATTTTTTTAAAAAAAGAATTAGCGCTCTGAAAAACCCAGGTAGCCTCAATTGAGGTCCCCCATTTTTTTCAGTGACAGATAGCTGACATGAAGAAATGGAAAACATTTTAGTCTTGGATTCAGAAGACCTGGATTCTTATTCTGGATCTGATATTACCACCTCTGGCAGGTCGCTTAATCACTCTGAGCCTCAATTTCTCTATCTGTAAAAAAGAGATAAAAACACAGACCTCCTGGATTGTAAGATCTTAGCCCTATTCATGGTCTCTGAGGCTATGAAAATGTCTGTGTCTGCTCTTTCCAATATGGTAGCCACCAGCCATGTGTGGCTGTTAAACGCTTGAAATGTGACCAGTGTGACTGAGGAACCAAAGTTGTCATTTTAGTTAATTTTAATAAATTAAAAATTGAGCTTACATTGCCACATATAGTTAGTGACTTTGTGGTTATACAAATGCCAGGTCACTATGCAAACTGTAAGGAACAGCCATATGTTCTTAACCAGGGAGACGAGACAACTGTGTGGTTGGCAGGATCATCCCGGCATGTGTCTTCTGGATTCTTGTTTCCTCACTTGTGCACAGGCTTACGGACTGCACAGGTTCACACTATGTGCACTGAGCACTTTACCTCCCATGTCAGACTAGACCAGAGGTAGGGCATTCACATAGATCCTACTGCCCTAGGGGCCAGGGCAGGCCTCCCAAAACTCTGGGTTTGTGCCATGTAAGTTAGGTCCCTGGCTACACACAGTAGGACTTGCTAGGCTCCCTTCTTCCTTGTCAGTGACTGTGGTGTGTGTGAATCCAGCCCACAGAGACGCCCTGGCCAAGGACTACCCTTGGTGAGGGTGTTCTGCACGTAACTTCTCCATCCCCACAGCGACCCCGCCTGCATGTAGGTGAGAAAACGGGCACGCCAAGAGGTGTGGTAAAGGGCGCAGGTAGAGTTGAGTTTAGCCAGGTCTGCACTTCCTGCACCACACTGCACAGGGGCTTGCAGTCAGAGTTGCTAACAGAAAAAACACTGTGGCCATGTAGGTTTCCAGAAGTGTCATTTTACTGGGGTGGGGTGGTGTGTCAGGTTCTAAAATCAGCTTGTAAGGCAAAAATTAAGTAAAATTAAAATTTGTTTTGAAAAACTGTTTTATTACTCTGAAATTTATTGAATCCAACCTTAGAAGCTCAAAAGACAAGAGCTGCGCTTCTTTGCTCTTTGATTTTGGTCCTGTTCTCTGTCCTCTCCCCCATCCCTGACTCCCCTCTGTGGGACAATAAGTCTGTGTGCTTCAGGTTGGAAAAGAGTAAGAGATTTCTTCCTTTTTGTTTTTGTTTTGTTTTGTTATTCTCCATTTTTCCCATTGATTTTCCAAGAGAGTGGAAGGGAGGGGGAGAGACAGAGAAATAAACATCGATGTGAGAGAGACACATCTATTGATTGCCTCCTGTCGAGGGCCAGGAATCGAACCCTCAACCCTTTAGTCCTCAGCCTGAGGCTCTACCCACTGAGCTAAACTGGCTACGGTGTCCATTGATTTTTAGAGAGAGTGGAAGGGAGTGAGAAGAGAGAGAGAGAGAGAGAGAGAGAGAGATTGATTGGTTGTCTTCTTCACCTGCCCTGACTGGGACAGGGGGCAGGGGATCGAACCTGCAAGCCAGGTATGTGCCTTTGACTGGGAATGGAACCCCACCCTTCGGTGAGCAGGCCAATGCTCTGTCCACTGAAACACACTGGCCAGGGCAGGGATTTCTTGCTTGTTCTCTCTCTCTCTCTCTCTTCCCAAGTGTTAATATTTGAATTTTTTAAAGGTAAGTGGGCATCTGCTGTGTCTCTATTATATTTAAAATATCTCCTTTCCACTTATGATTTACAACGTAAAAATTTTTCAACAACAATCATTCAAGTAAATTGAAACTTGTTTTTAGCAGATGAAGTTTTAAAAAGTCAGATGGGGGAGACTTGGCAACAGTCAATGTGAAAAAGAGAAACCGTTTAGTGAACCACAGGCTCCGTGTTCACCGGCAGTGTGGCATGGCTCCTAAAAAAGGGAATCTGTGCCTTGGCCGTGTTCATGAAAATATGATGTCCAGGTTAAGGAAATCAGTAGATCTCCATTTGTTTTCAGATGAATATTGACAAAACAGGACAATCAGCATGGTGATGAACTTGGAATTCCTTAAGTGAGGAACAGTGGAAGGAGTTGAGAATGGTTAGCATAGAGAAGGGAATATTTTGAGGAGAGGAGAAGATTGAGGGCAGTGTGATGTACAGGAAATTCTTCTGGCATCTGAGTCAGGAAACCTGGTCTAATTAGAGTAATTATCTCCCTTAACCTGTGTTTCTGATTTTTTTTTCTTTTAGTAGCAAATATTTTCATTTTTCAATTACAGTTGACAATATAACATAACTAGAGGCCCGGTGCATGAAATTGGTGCACAGGGTTGCGGGGGGGTCGTCTCTCAGCCCGGCCTGCACCCTCTCCAATCCAGGACCCCTTGGGGGATGTCCAACTGCCTCTTTCAATCATGGACCGCTGGCTCCTAACCACTCGCCTGCCTGCCTGCCTGATTGCCCCATCCCCTCTGCCTGTCTGCCTGATCTTCCCTAACCACCTCCGCCTGCCTGATTGCCCCTAACCACTTCTGCCTGCCTGCCTGATTGCCCCTAACTGCTCCCCTACCTGCCTGATTGCCCCTAACTGCTCCCCCGCTGGCCTGATTGCCCTAAACCGCCTCTGCCTTGCCCCGCATCCGGGACCCAGGATTCCCTCCTCTGGCCAGTCACAGGCACCTGGAATCTGGGCGTCTCTCCCTCTGGCTGGCCGCAGGCCCCCAGGACCTGGGCCAGCTTCACCCAGGCTGGCCACAGCCACAGGGGACTGTGGGCAGGTGGCTTCGCCCCAGCCGCTGGTGCCCGCAACCATGGAGTGGGTGGCTTGTCCCTCTCCTGGGCTACAGGCACAGGCATAGCCGCTGGCACCCGGGACCGTGAGGCGTGCGGCTTTTTCCTCTCCTGGGCCGCAGCCTGGTTGGTTCCCATTCCTCTCGCGAGCTCATTTGTGCCTGGCTGGTCCCCAATCCTCTCTCCCCAGTGTTGAGTGTCTGAGCCGTGATGGCATGAGGGCATGATGACCATTTGCATATTTGCTCTTTTTTTTTTTTTTATTGTTCAAAAGTTTGTAATGGTCTTTATTATCCATGAATGAGTGAGATCATGTGGTATTTTTCCTTCATTGACTGGCTTATTTCACTTAGCATAATGCTCTCCAGTTCCATCCATGCTGTTGCAAATGGTAAGAGTTCCTTCTTTTTTACAGCAGTATAGTATTCCATCGTGTAGATGTACCACAGTTTTCTAATCCATTCATCTACTGATGGGCACTTAGGCTGTTTCCAGATCTTAGCTATGGTGAATTGTGCTGTGCATATTAGCTCTTTATTATATAGGATATTAGTTTTGGGTATAAAGCACAGTGGTTAAACATTTATATAACTTAAGAAGTGTTTGGTTTCTATTTTAAATATATGAAAGATTTTCATGTGGAAGCAAAGCTACATTTTAAAAGAAAATGGCTCTAGAGGGTAGAATTGGGACCAATGGTCAGACATTGCAAGAAGAGAATGTAAAACCACCAGAAAATGGAATATTTGCAACTCACAAATCAACAAAGGATTAATAGTCATATAGATGGAGAGCTCCTATAAATCAGTAAGAAAAAAAAACACAGAAAAATGAACAAGAGACATAAGTGGTCATTTCTTTTTCAGAACATGAAAACTAAATGGTCAATAAATATGTTAAGTTAATAATTGAAAAATGCAAATACCACAACAAGATATCATTTTACACCCACTAAATCAGGGGTCCTCAAACTACGGCCTGCGGGCCACATGCAAATACAAATATTGTATTTGTTCCCGTTTTGTTTTTTTACTTCAAAATAAGATATGTGTAGTGTGCATAGGAATTTGTTCATAGTTTTTTTTTTAAACTATAGTCCGGCCCTCCAATGGTCTGAGGGACAGTGAACTGGCCCCCTGTTTAAAAAGTTTGAGGACCCCTGCACTAAATGGTTGAAAATTCAGAAGTCTCGGTGAGTATGTAGAGCATAGGCAGTCTCATATCCTGCTGTGTAAGTGGGAATTAGTACATATAACCACTTTGGAAAACAGATTGTCATTATGTGTAAAACTGAATGTGCTCATACCATATAAACCAGCAGTTCTACTCCTGGGTATATTCCTAAAGAAAGTTACACACTGCCTCAGTAGGAATGCACAGAGTATTCATAGCACCATAGTTGATAATACAAAAACCTGGAAAACACTCAATGTCTACTGTAAGGAAATGGAGTCATAGATTGTGGTATATCACCAATGAACACTGTGTAGTAGTGAAAAAAAAAGATGAAGTATAGCTACATGCAGAACCATGGATGAACTAAAAATATAAGATTGGATCAAAAAATGAAGTTGTATGAGACTACATATTGAATGATACCTTCTGTTGAAGTTCAAAAACAGTGCAAAGAAACTAACACATTGTTTAGGGCAACATGTCTGTGTGGTGAAAACATTTTTTATTTTAATTTTATTATTGTTACTATTATTATTATTATTACTATTTTAAATCTTCACCCAGGATATGTTTAACACATTGTTTAGGGCAACATGTCTGTGTGGTGAAAACATTTTTTATTTTAATTTTATTATTGTTACTATTATTATTATTATTACTATTTTAAATCTTCACCCAAGGATATGTTTCTATCTGTTTATTAATTATTTATTTACTTATTTATTTGAGAGAGATGTGAGAGATTAATGTGAGAGAGAAACATTGATTGGTTGCCTCTCATAGGTTCCCGGATTGGGGATCAAAGCTGCAACCTAGGTATGTGCCTTGCCCTCGAATCGAATCTGCAATGTTTTGGTGCAAGGGACAGTGCTCCAACTAACTAAGCCACCCAGCCAGGGCAGTGACAACATTTTTTAAAGCACTGGAATGTTAAACACAAAATTCAGTATAAAGATTACCTAGGGTCCAGAGATGGGGAAAAGCACAAAAGTACATTCAAAGGTGTTTATTAATATTCCGGTTATTAAGCGAGTATGAGTCTATGGGCATTAGTTTTTATTATTATGCTCCAGAATGTATAGTTCATAGTAGAGGCCCGGGGCATGAAATTCGTGCACCGGGGGGTGGGGGAGAGTCGTCTGTCAGTCCGGCCTGCACCCTCTCCAATCTGGGACCCCTCGGAGGATATCCGCTGGCACCTAACCGCTCGCTTGCCTACCTGCCTGATCGCCCCTAACCACCTCTGCCTGCCTGATTGCCCCTAACTGCTCCCCTTCTGGCCTGATTGCCCCTAACTGCCTTGCCTCGCCCCTGCTCCCAGGACCCAGGATTTCCTCCTCCAGCCGGTCGCAGGCACCTGGGACCCGGGCTTCCCTCATCTGGCTGGCCGCAGGCACCCAGGACCTGGACCCAGGCCGAAGCTGCAGATGCCCGGGACCGTGGGGCGGGCGGCTTGTCCCTCTCCTGGGCTGCAGGCACAGCCGCAGCCACTGGCGCCCGAGACTGTGGGGTGGGCGGCTTGTCCCTCTCCCGGGCTGCAGCCTGGCTGGTCCCCATTCCTCTCTCACGAGCTCATTTGTGCCTGGCTGGTCCCCATTCCTCTCTCCCCAGTGTTGAGTATCTGAGCCGTTATGGCGTGAGAGCATGACAATCATTTGCATATTAGCTCTTTATTATATAGGATATTCTTTTGTGTATATATGTAAACACATACACATATATGTATTATACTAGAGGCCCAGTGCACAAAATTTGTGCACGGGTAGGGTCCTTAGGCCTGGCCGGCGATCAGGGCCTATCAGGGCCTTCCATCTGCCAGTCAGGGCCTTCCTTCGTTTGGCGCCACCCCCTGGTGGTCAGCGCACGTCATAGCGAGCGATCGAACTCTCCTGGTGGAACTCCTGAGGGGACACTTTGCATATTAGGCTTTTATAGATAGAGATAGTAATATATATCTTATGTAATACTTTAAGATAAATTTATTATAAGATGGGAGATTAGAATTTAGCATAGGGAAACTTTCTTTTTAAAAAAGGTTTGTTGAAAAGTGGAAGGATCTGCTCAGGGAAGTAGTGAACTCCTGTCCATAGAGAGGTCCAAGCAGAAGTGGAAAGTAAGTTTATATATTAGGCATTGTGGGAGTGGCACAGGGGGAAGGGAGAGGTGTGATGGTCCAGTGTAAGCAGCAGGCTAAACTGAACCTCTCAATTCTGTTCCAGTTCTTTTTAAAAGCTTTATTTTTTAAATTACAGTTGACATTCATTATTATTCAGTTCCAGTCCTACCTCTGTCTTATTATACTTCTGCATTCTAAATTTGTGTATTTCTGCCTACATAAAATTATGGGAAGAAAGTTGGGTCTTAAACTATATAAGAATGGGTTTTAAACTTTGATAGTTCCAGTTTTCTTTTTTCTATCTGTATCAATATTTGTATGTTCACATGGCCTCACTCCACTCATCTTTATTTGTCTGTGGACTTAGGAAACACCCAAGAAAACTGGCTAAGAGCATAAATGCTAAAGTTGGTGTTTCTACTAGAGTTGAATTTAATATGTTGGTGAAGGTTATATTGTTATATATATATTTGGACCGGAGCAGATGACACTGCTATGTTATAAAATACTAGCCTTTCTTTTTTTTTTTTTTTTTAAAAAAATGTTTTTATTTATTTTTTTTAGAGAGAGAGAGAAAGGGAGAGGGATAGAAGACAGAAACATCGATGATAGAGAAGCATTGGTTGGCTGCCTCCTGCATGCTCCCTACTGGGGATCGAGCCTGCAACCTGGGCATATGCCCTGACCAAAAATTGAACCAGCAACTTTTAGGTGCATGGGCAATGATCAATCCACTGAACCACACTGGCCATGCAATATTAGCCTTTCTTAATGATACAGAATTTTTTTGAGGGTACTGCTAATACAATTTTTAAAATGTTAAAATACTAATAATTTGTGATGCTTTAGATACACTGCTTTACACATTAAGGAGACCATACTTTAGAAAAATGGAAAATGAGGACGCCCTGGTCTGCATATCTGAGAGCATTCCAGAACCAACTGTGGAATGGGTGTTTCGTGATTCGCAGAGTGAAAGGTACGATGTGTATATAGAGGAAACTGTGATGATTCCTATACTTATTTGGTCTTTTTCTAACACAGTTGATGTCATACTGGATGCACAGTTGAACTTGTCACCATGTTAACAGGAAACTTTGGCGTTTGGAATGATTAGCTTGGACTTTAACAGGGGGCGAGGGGGTCTCTGTTTTAGTAAGGAGGCCTTTTGGAACTCTCCTATGTTGCCTCACTAAACTGCAGGGTCCTCCCTGGACATAACACAACACGAATAAAAGCCCTTTAAGTTACAGGGTTGTTAGCTCCCTGAGTATCTGGTTGGGGAAAAAGAAAGGTATGGACTGTAGTGCATTGTTCCCTATAAGTAAGAAATTCCCTGGAAATAAATGCTTAATTTGTGGTTATTCTGTTTATTTTGGAAGAGAGCAGTTTAAATTGATTGTTTAAGGACATAGAATCTGGCCTGAGTTTGAACCCTGGCTTGCTAACTAACTGTGTGGCCTTGAGCATGTTGCTTAATCTCCTTTCTCATCAGAAGAATGGGGATGGTAACCGTACTTATCTCATAAGATTGCTATGGTGATTAAATGATTTGCAAATTTTGAAACACAAAGAACTATGCCTGGAGATGGTAAGTACCACATAACTGTTTACTTTTGGTTTTTAAATGTGCAATCGCTAAATTTTCACAAAGTAAAAATGTATGCAATTTTAGCTAATTAAAATTTATTTAACAACTTTTGTTGTAAAATAGGACGAAAGGGGAGAAAAAGAAATGATATTAATGTGATCCCAAATTTTAGATGGGAAAGAAAAAGAGATTACCTGTAGATAGGTATGTGATGTATGCATAGACAACAAGAAAATTCGCCCTGACCGGTTTGGCTCAGTCGATAGAGCATCAGCCTGCGGACTCAAGGGTCCTGGGTTCGATTCCGGTCAAGGGCATGTACCTCGGTTTCGGGCACATCC
>NW_005369552.1:734528-738401 GCF_000412655.1 Myotis brandtii | reverse complement strand
TACTAGCCTTTCTTTTTTTTTTTTTTTTTAAAAAAATGTTTTTATTTATTTTTTTTAGAGAGAGAGAGAAAGGGAGAGGGATAGAAGACAGAAACATCGATGATAGAGAAGCATTGGTTGGCTGCCTCCTGCATGCTCCCTACTGGGGATCGAGCCTGCAACCTGGGCATATGCCCTGACCAAAAATTGAACCAGCAACTTTTAGGTGCATGGGCAATGATCAATCCACTGAACCACACTGGCCATGCAATATTAGCCTTTCTTAATGATACAGAATTTTTTTGAGGGTACTGCTAATACAATTTTTAAAATGTTAAAATACTAATAATTTGTGATGCTTTAGATACACTGCTTTACACATTAAGGAGACCATACTTTAGAAAAATGGAAAATGAGGACGCCCTGGTCTGCATATCTGAGAGCATTCCAGAACCAACTGTGGAATGGGTGTTTCGTGATTCGCAGAGTGAAAGGTACGATGTGTATATAGAGGAAACTGTGATGATTCCTATACTTATTTGGTCTTTTTCTAACACAGTTGATGTCATACTGGATGCACAGTTGAACTTGTCACCATGTTAACAGGAAACTTTGGCGTTTGGAATGATTAGCTTGGACTTTAACAGGGGGCGAGGGGGTCTCTGTTTTAGTAAGGAGGCCTTTTGGAACTCTCCTATGTTGCCTCACTAAACTGCAGGGTCCTCCCTGGACATAACACAACACGAATAAAAGCCCTTTAAGTTACAGGGTTGTTAGCTCCCTGAGTATCTGGTTGGGGAAAAAGAAAGGTATGGACTGTAGTGCATTGTTCCCTATAAGTAAGAAATTCCCTGGAAATAAATGCTTAATTTGTGGTTATTCTGTTTATTTTGGAAGAGAGCAGTTTAAATTGATTGTTTAAGGACATAGAATCTGGCCTGAGTTTGAACCCTGGCTTGCTAACTAACTGTGTGGCCTTGAGCATGTTGCTTAATCTCCTTTCTCATCAGAAGAATGGGGATGGTAACCGTACTTATCTCATAAGATTGCTATGGTGATTAAATGATTTGCAAATTTTGAAACACAAAGAACTATGCCTGGAGATGGTAAGTACCACATAACTGTTTACTTTTGGTTTTTAAATGTGCAATCGCTAAATTTTCACAAAGTAAAAATGTATGCAATTTTAGCTAATTAAAATTTATTTAACAACTTTTGTTGTAAAATAGGACGAAAGGGGAGAAAAAGAAATGATATTAATGTGATCCCAAATTTTAGATGGGAAAGAAAAAGAGATTACCTGTAGATAGGTATGTGATGTATGCATAGACAACAAGAAAATTAGAAAGCTACACACAAAAATTTGGGTAATTTAAAACTCTTTTCTTTGTTTTTTTTCCCCCTAAAGTTTCCAAAATTCCTACAATGAACCCAAACTATTGTTGTCTTATTGTCCCTGGAAAGGGACTGATCGATGTTTCTCTCTCATCGATGTTTCTAACTCTCTATCCCTCTCTCTTCCTCTCTGTAAAAAATCAATAAAATATATTAAAAAAAGAAAATTAGAAAGCTACACACAAAAATCTGGGTAATTTAAAACTCTTCTTTGTTTTTTTTCCCCCTAAATTTTCCAAAATTCCTACAATGAACCCAAACTATTGTTGTCTTATTGTCCCTGGAAAGGGACTGGGCCCAGAGTGGGTCTGCCTAGGCTGGCAGTAGTGTGTGGGTTCTTGACTTTGTACAGGAAAGATTTTACAACACGAGTCCCGGTGATTTTGAGGGTATGTTTATTAAAGCTGGGACAGTGAAACAATAAAGGGCTTAGGATAGAAGAAGCAACAGGAGAGAAACAGGCGCAGCTGCTTTGGCCTCTAGAAATGTTATAGGAAAGAAGTGAGCTAAGGGAGGCTGCTGCTAGCTCACTGGGAAGTCAGAGAAAAGGGGGCCTTAGGGACCGGTTTAGGGGGTTAGCTCGGGACCCCTGCTGCTGCCCATTGCTCCCGTGGTTGCACGTTTCGTGGGGACCCTTGGAGTTTAGGAGAAAGGCAGCAAAAGTATACAACCGAGAAATGGAGGGGCATGGGCATACTCCAACGAGAGCACACACAGGCTTCCTTTATCTTGAGGGTTTTTATATCTGTTTTCTAAAGGCAGAAAATTTAGGGGAGATCTCAGCAGAATATTTATCAGCTCTCCAGGTCTGTCCTTCAGTATGCTGATTCATTGAAATGAACGGATAGAGGAGTCTGGGTCATTCTCTGGTCAGTTTCACCTTGAAAGAATGTCATCGAAGAGGTACCTGAGGGAGGCAGGTCTGTCCCCCGGCACCCAGTATGGAATGTGTAAACCATTTGCTCCTAGGTATGCTTGGTTAGGAAAGATAAGACCTTGCAATTTATTATTTGTCTGTAAATTGCTTGGCCAGTTTGTTTAGCTTTGTTTCTGTTTCTCCATGACACTTGCCAAGGCATTTTCCTAGCTTTTGCTATCCTGCTTCAATATAATAAGAAAGGAAAAAAGCTCTCATGGGATGATGCATAAACAAAGAAAAAAACACACCTGCCTAAAATGATAAAGAGGAGAAAAGTGACTGTACACAGACTCCAAAAGCGTCTCTGCTTTGGGAAAGGTCATGATTAGGGGAGCTCTCCGGAGGACCAACGAACCAACGAACAGAGGGCCAACGTCCATCCTCCGCTGAGGGAGGAGAGGAAAGGGAGCTCCACCAAGTCCTGAGAAGTGGCTGATGTCCCTTAGGAGGGACACCTCGACTCTCCCCTGTTAGTTCTGGGAACTGATGACTCCCTCTCAACTGGTTGTCTCTTCTGTGCTTCAAAGAAAAGCTCTGTTAAGCTGTATTATAAAACTTAATCATGCTTTTCCCTCTTTTCCTCCCCTAACTTCTGTCTTCTTTCTCAATTCTTTTTCTCTCTAAACAGCAACAAAGGAGTCACCAAATACAAAAAGTTGGAAACTGTTCTATTATGTAATTCTCTCGAGTGTTCTTCTCATTGTTGAGATAGAGTGTAACTAGTCCCCTATGAACTCGGCTGAAATGACAGATGTGGGTTTTTATCTAATGCCCCTTGACCTGCTCCCTCTTTGCACTCTTAAATAGACTCTTAATAAAACAGGCTCTGCAACCTGTAACTTCGTTCTTCTCCTGAACATTCATTTGTAATTTTAAAATATGTTTAGTCAAATGACATTTATTTTCTAATTATAGCTATAAAGGAGAAAGTCCACCCATTGTTACAAAGGAGCAAAGTGTACTTTATGAGTTATTTGGAACAGACATAAGGTGCTGTGCAAGAAATGAGCTGGGCAGGGAATGTACCAAGCTGTTCACTATAGGTAAGACCATAATGTTTCAGTGACTATTCCTTAGAAACGATCTGGGACTACTGCGACCGTTTAGGTCAGTGATGGTGAACCTTTTGAGCTTGTCGTGTCAAAATTTTGAAAAACCCTAACTTAACTCTGGTGTCGTGTCACATATAGAAATATTCATAATTTTTTTTGATATTTGCAACCATAGTAAAAAAAGATTTATATTTTTGATATTTATTTTATATAATTAAATGCCATTTAACAAAGAGAAATCAACCAAAAAATAGGTATAAAATGAACAAAAACAGAAAAACAATGTACATTTAGGAAAAAATAATAATAAAAACAATGATAATCAAATGGTACGAAAACTAGAAATTAGTGACTTTTTTGGTGCTGAAGTTTGTCTGCTAATTCTTCGATTGCAGGTTCATACTTGGTGCACTTCAAGGCCAAGCAAGCGCCACTAACTTCATCTGTTAGCCAGTTTCTTTTGTTCGTTTTAATATTATTTAATGCTGAGAACAAAGTCTCACAAAAATATGTTGATGAAAAAATTGT
>NW_005369552.1:713164-732139 GCF_000412655.1 Myotis brandtii | reverse complement strand
ATGTTTACATCCGGTTTTAGAATTGCATTATTGATCATGAGTAACGTGAGTAATAATATTACTCGAGTGATGCCCAACTCTGGCCGTTGCGAGAGACAAATATTTGAATTATGCAATTTTTTGTCTCTGTCGATGCGTGTCACCCAAAATGAGTTCGCATGTCACCTCTGACACGCGTGTCATAGGTTCACCATCACTGGTTTAGGTAGTCATTCAACTTCAGAAATTTTATGTGCTCTTTATACCACTTTAAATGTAATATTATGGATTATGTAAATGCTACAAGATTTAACAAAAACTAAATATTTTAAATTATTAGTTTTTAAAGATTAATAATGTAATAAAAGATTCATGACATTTGCGATGATGTTAAAAACTTTATTCTTCAGAACGTTCGGCATATACTTTGCGATGAGTAAAAATCACTTTTTTCTTGTTTGGGATGTTTTCTTCTTCTAGATCTAAACCAGACTCCTCGGAACACACTGCCACAATTATTTCTTAAAGTGGGGGAACCCTTGTGGCTCAGGTGCAAAGCTGTTCATGTAAACCATGGATTTGGGCTCACCTGGGAGTTAGAAAATCAAGCACTGGAGGAGGTAATATGCCGCGTTTGCATTCTGAAAATGCTGAAGCAGCCGACTGATAGTCCAGGTTAAAATCATTAAATCCATTTTGTTTTATTAAAACCTAGGGCAACTACTTTGAGATGAGTACCTATTCCACAAACAGAACTATGATACGGATTCTGTTTGCTTTTGTATCATCAGTAGGAAGAAACGACACTGGATATTACACTTGTTCCTCTTCCAAGCATCCCAGTCAGTCAGCTTTGGTTACCATCGTAGGTAATGCAGGCTGCGCATGCAACCTTTATTCATATTTTTAGTTGCTTTGGTGTGGACTGTGAGGTATGTGCTGTGAATTCTGATTTCAATATAATGTTAGTGTCAAAAGCTGAGAAAGACACTGAGTCAGAATAGCTTTGCAAACATAAGCTTCCTTTTCCAGTCAAGCCCGATTGAATGTCACTGCCTTCGTAATTGCCTCGTTGTACTATGACCATCTGTTTGTGGAATTTTGTTTTCCAGTAGAAGTTCCTTAAGGACAGGAGTAATTCCTCCTATCCTTGTAGTCCCAGGACTGGAAGAGAGCCTGACACAAAACAGGCAGTTGATAAATGCTTGTTCTAAGAACTGAGAGGGCAGTGAACAATGAGGGATCTGGACAAGCACCTACCTGCGTTGAAATTTGGGTGAAAGATGGAGGATTTGAAAATAATCATGCTTTTTAAGTAATTTCAGATTAGGTGGCAGCCTTCAACTGTAACGAACAGGCTAAGAAATGAAATGATTCTCTCATCCCACTGATAAGGAAGTATTCTACGGGGAAGCCTTGTGAATATTGGTGGCTAGACTGTTCTTTCACTTGTGCCCTGCGGTTACTTTTTGTAGTATGTGTCACTGAGAGAGCAGTCTGACTGAGGACCCCTACTCTGTACATGGTTGGATGGGCTGGGGGAGCCCTTGTCTGCAAAAATCTATAGGTTTATTAAAACATTTGGGGAGGAAGAGACTCAATTATTTACATTCAATTCTTAGAGGAATCTTAATTCTGAAAGGGGATGAACTCAGGCTTATAACTGGATAGGTCTCCTGTATTTCTTAGACTAGCGAATCTAACCTGCAGCATGAATTTTCTTGCATTAAACTGATGAATAAAAATGTATTTATCTTCTCCATATATTTCCATAAATGTTTGGTGGTGTTTTTTTTTTTACAGAAAAGGGATTTATACACGCTTCCAAAACAAATGAAGAGTATGAAATTGACCAGTATGAAGAGTTCTGTTTTTCTGTCAGGTTTAAAGCATACCCACAAATCAGATGTACGTGGACCTTCTCTAGAAAATCATTTCCTTGTGAACAAAGTGGCCTTGATGATGGGTACAGGTGAGATGACACAGCTCCAGGTCTCGGCATCATCTTCACACAACTCTTTTGTTGCCCCAGCAGAAGAGTGGTTTTGTGTCATGAATTGGTATATTATTGAGTTGACACTGAAGACAGCACATGTGCAGACACAGTAACAGAGAGTTTTATAGTCAGTTCAGATAGTGTAACCCACTGCATGAAAAATGGAACGATTCTGGCTGGTGGGGTTCAGTGGTTGAGCATCGACCCATGCACCAAGAGGTTGCCAGTTCGATTCCTGGTCAGGGCACATGCCCAGGTTGCAGGCCAATCCACAGTGGGAAGTATGCAGGAGGCAGCCAATTGATGATGTTTTCTCTCATCATTGAGGTTTCTATCTCTCTCTCTCCCTCTCCTTTCCTCCTTTCTCTCTAAAATCAATAAAAACATTTTTTTAAAAGAAAAATGGAAAGAATCCTATTTGCGCAAGGTTCCGTGGCATTTTCTGAGTCACCAGATTGTTACTTCCTATTTGAGAATGCATGCTGCAGTGAGCACACCAACGCTCCCTCCACACATTTGCAGAGGATTGAGGAAGTAAAGCCCTTCAAAACAGGAAAACATTACCTATCACTGTATTGGTTTGTCTTAAAAAAAAAATTGGTGCAGAAATTGCCCAATAATCAATGCTAAAGGATGTGTACAACTGTACTTGGGGTTCTCTTATGGGAGAAATTCTTCATTCCTTTTTTGGAAAACAAAGATTTTTTTTTCCTTTGTCTTTTCTATAACGATGACACCTTTTATCTCTTGAGAGGAATCCTATGCAACTTGGTTTCAGACTAGACTGTGACTGAGAGGCACTCTGTTCTGAGGTCTGTGCCCTGACTGATGAACAGTCCCCTAACTCAGGGCTTCTCAACAGCAGTGCTGTTGACATCTTAGGCTGGTAATAATTATTCTGGGGGCCTCCCCTGTGCATTGTAGGGTGTTTAACAGCATCCCTGGCCTCCACCCACTGGATGTCAGGAGCACCCCCACCCCCAATTGTGACAACCAAAATTATCTCCAGACATTGCCACACATCCCTAGTGAGGAAAACACTGCCTGGGTTGAGAAACACTGCCTTAGAGGGATCACCTCATTGTCGTAAGCCCTTATCCTGAATCATCAAACATGAAAGTAGGAGGTCGGGAGTCAGCCCCCCTCCTAGTTGAATTGACTACCACAGGCCTGTGTTCAAAGGCTCTCAGAGCTTTAACTCTCCCCTCCCTCTGGGTTGTGGCCCAGTGTCAGGAGCACTTGACACTATGGGATTCTCTTTTAACCCAATTCAAAGAGATAAAAATACCAGTTCAATTTAGTTCAATGAATATTTCCTTATTATCCTCTTGATGGGCTTGATTCTATGTGGGGCTGCAAGGGTGAATAAGGTAATGTTTCTCTCCCCCTCCCCCTCAGTTTTACACAGGCACTTTTAAGTGCCAGAGGCCACCTGGGAGATCACTGCTACTGTGCTGGAGGACATCAGGTACAACCTCTTAAGATTTTACAGATTCATTGATTAGAGGACCATGTTTCTGATATATGGGTCATGGGCCAATTAGTAGGCTAGTTAATTTGATTTCATTCCATGATCACAGACTGCATTCCTGACCCCAAGAAATTATCTTATAACTACCCAGCCAAGTGAATGAATTAGCGCTGGTCCTGATTCCCATAGTGTTTTGTACCTCTTATTTGTCATGACCTGGTGATGTAGTGAAGCTCTCTGTGTATTGAATCTCACCAGTGAGTATATAAGCTCCATAAGGGATAGGTTCTCTGTCATTTCTCTATCCTTATATAATGCCTCCTTCAGTCAAGGGGGGTTTAATAAATGAATGAATTGTT
The DNA here is from genome assembly GCF_000412655.1 of Myotis brandtii. Classification (NCBI taxonomy): domain Eukaryota; kingdom Metazoa; phylum Chordata; class Mammalia; order Chiroptera; family Vespertilionidae; genus Myotis; species Myotis brandtii. The sequence goes on along the minus strand of NW_005369552.1, from coordinate 728,334 downwards.
GTCACCCCTGGAAAGCAACTCAAAGTGCATAACCTGGGCCAAAGATGTATCAGTGCATCCTTTTTGCATGGCAAGGACCACATACATGCACTTACCACAACAGTGTTCAATTTATTTTAAAAAGTTATTGAAGAACTTTAGTGTTTGTTGGTGATAATGATGCACCAGGGATGATGGGCTACTTAATACAATACATAGGGAAGATGGCGCCTCCTTCTTCCTGAAAAAGGTGGTCAAAATATTGCATAAAAAATGAACAACAAAAATGTCAGTACTAGTGCTCTGATGTCTTTTGCTGTTCACATGAGTCTCTGTTTTGAGATAAGCCATGAGATAAGACTAAATTGTAATGAGTTCTTTTCCACTTTTTATCATAAAATGTTTCAAATTTGCCAGTAAACTCAAAGAATAGTACAGTAAGCATCCTTTTCCCACCACCTAGATTCAACAGTTTAGTCAAACTGAATTTTGTTGTGAAGTACAGTATTTAGTGTTGTAAGAGATGATACAAGTGTTTATATGTAACTGAAAGGTTTATGTAAAAACTTCACTCCTGAAAAAGCTTTGATGTGGTCATAGTGTGTGTGCCAGAAGTCTCTCAGCTTCCCTACCTTCACAGCTTCGTTTCTCCAATTTACTTCCTCAAATATTACCCCGCGGCTGATTAGGGCTTGCCTGGATGTGTTTACACTTTACTAAACTGTAACTTTCCAGCGGTCCTGATAGCCTGGTCTTGAGAAAAGGTTCTAGGACATTTCATCTGTTTGTTTGCATAATTTCTTATCCCTATAGACTGAATTATAAACAAATCTACCTTAGCTGTTCTTACTTTCATGATTAAAAAAACCAACAACCCCAAATTATTAGAATTTTACAATTATTTAATAAATTCCTCTGAAAGACTCTTCTTAGACCTCTGCAGAAACTTCCGTCGGAGGAAGACAGGATCGCCCACTTCCTGACCCATGTCTTTCTGCGCTGGTCAAGCCACCTCAGTGCTGCCACCTCAGTCCTGCCAGCTCTCGGCTCTCCAGTTTCAGGAGTGCTCGGCCTCCCTAGTGCCCATTTTATTATTCTCTGCATTCTGATTTGACTTTGATAATCTCTTGTTCTTTGAGTAAAACACTTTTTACTTTATTGTCAAATGACTCCCTGAGCCACTAGAAAGAGCCTGCCCTTTCTCAACTCCCTCAAGGTGCTAAATGGAAAATAAAAATGACCTGCATGTTGGCTGTACAGAGGGGAAAACCCTTTTCATAGCCGTAATGAGAATACCTCTCCTTAGTCACCAAGATATGATGTCAGTGTAAATTCCAATTCACTCAACTCCCGTCTCAGGCCAGCTGACCATTTTAGAAAAACACCAGGGGAAAGAGGAAGCCGTGAATCTCTCCGTCACCTAATCGGTTAGTCCCTTTGGAATTTCCAGGAAGGTTCAGTGACGCAGCTGTTTCTATTGCTAGGATTGGCTGTCTTAAATAGGAGGACAGGCAGCTTGAAATGACCTGGATATTCAGGCTGTTTAGATCACTTTCCTACCTGGAAGCGTGAGAACATTTGAGATGATATTTGCTTGACACCATGGCCAGTGATACTCAATAAAGGCAGCACAAAAGCCTTAGGAGGGAAAGAGTTCACAAAACATTTTGCTGTGGGCAGCATGACAATCAATAGTTGTGTCGGTAATTTCTTTTTCTATCACATTGATGGGTGCTTTTGGCATGGTCCCTGGCTAACCACATGGCTTCTTTTTTTCTTTTTTTTAAATCTCTTCTTATTCCTTTTCAGGGCCTTTGGCTATTGTCCAGTGAGAATTACATTTCCCCTTATAGAGGCTCACATCTTTCTCTTCTTGGACCACATAAACTCTGTCTCCCTAAAGGCTGGAAATCACATATTTACTTTTCTCCCTGGTGTTATAGTTTGGCTTTTTCTCCAATCTTTCTACCACTTCCACTTCATCAGTCATGCCCTTCTTGTTGTCCAGAAGTAGGCCAGGATAAGAAATTCCCTTTTTACTTCTTTTAAAAATTTTATTGTTAAATTACAGTTGATATACAATATTATATTAGTTTCAGGTTTACATTAGTGATTCGACATTTATATGCCTTACGAAGGGATCACCACAATAAATCTAAGTACCCATCTGATACCATACATAGTTATTACATATCATTGATTCTATTTCTTGTGCTGTACTTTACATTCCTGTGATTTATTTTAGAACTAGTGATTTGTACTTCTTAATCTCCTTCCCCCTTTTCACCTGTCCTCCCACCCTCTTTTTTTAAAAATTGAATTTTAGAGAGTAGAAGGGAAAGGGAGAGAGAGAAAAACATTGTTGTTCCACTTACTTATGCATTCATTGGTTGGTTTTTGTACGTGCCCTGACTGGATATTGAAGCCTCTACCTTGGCATATCAGGATGACGCTCTAACCAACGAGCCACCGGCCAGGGCTATTCCTACTCCATTTTTACTTCTTCAGCCTTCTTGTTACCAAGGCAGACAAAAAAGTTGTTAAATGCTCATAGAGCAATGAATTCTATCATCGCTATACACGGTCAGCATTACCTTTTAGCTGCGGAGTTAAGGATGCACAACATTGAAGTCACGGGCTCATAGCTGCTCAAAAGTTGCTAACTGTGCAATTTGAATCTTGCATCAATTGGTGTTCTAGTCCCTCCTTCATCTCCATATCCAATCAAACACCTGCTTTCTCTTTTTTTCCGGGTGCATCTTGGATTTGCTCTTTCCTCTCCTTTCCCATTTTCCCTACCGTAGGCAACACTCATCTTTTCATGCTCTGTTCAGGTCTGAACTTTGACTTCTCTCCTAGGACTCCCCACATTATACTAGTACTGTAACTGCTTATTGACTTGCCTGCCTTCACCACCAAACTGCAAATTCTGTGAGAACAGAAATCTACTTTTTCTAACTCACTGTTGTATTTCTGATTCCTCCCACAAATAGGCTCTACCAATGATGGTAGAATGAATGAATAAATGCATGAATGAATGAATGAACGAATGAATGAATTCCTGGGTTACAACACTGCCTCCAGATTTCATTCCAATAAAATTTTCCTACTGCCATCAGTCTAAATTAAGGTACTGTTCCTGATAATCCTCCCCTGCTCAGGGTCCATAGCATCTTCTGCTTTCTCTATCAGATCTAAATAATTCAGCTGGGTTTTCAAAGTCCTTCATCACTGGCTTTCCCCTACCCATTTAGCCTTCTTTCACCCCCTCTTCCCTCACATTTCAACAAGCACCTCTGCTCAGTCCATTGGCCTCCCCATCACTCTCCTTTAATAAGGCCGTATGAATTCCCATCTTATCTCTAAGTCCTGCCCTTTCCTCCTCATTGGATGTCTGTGCTTCTGCCCTCTCGTTAAAACGAACTCATCTGGCCCTAGCTGGTTTGGCTCAGTGGATAGAGCTTCGGCCTGCGGACAAACGGGTCCCGGGTTCAATTCTGGTCAGGGGCAAGTACCTCGGTTGCAGGCTCCTGGCCCTGGTCAGGGGCATGCAGGAGGCAACCAATTGATGTGTCTCTCTCACTTCGGTGTTGCTCTCTGTCTCTCTCTTTCCCTTCCTCTCTCTCTAAAAATCAATGGAAAAAATATTCTCGGGTGAGGATTAAAAACAAACCAACAAAAAAACACCTAATTCATCTTTGAAGACCTAGCTCAAGTCCCACTTCTATAAAGCCATTGGAACTTGGCTCATCTATACTGTCCTCTGATCAGTTCATCTTCTCTTGGCCTTATTTTATTGTTTAATGTTATAACTATTCTGTTTATGTAGGTTTTGTCCATCTACCTGTATATGATATATTTGAGGACAAGAGCCATATTTTATATGTTTTTTTGCATCCTATATGTCTCCTAGTTTATGGCTGGCCTCCACTCTGGGTCTTCCTGTTTACATTTCTACCCTACCCATATGTAGTCTTTTAAAAAAAGACAAACAAAAACTTCAAGTAGTCCATATAGAGGAAGCCTCATTAAATAACTTCTGAGAAAGCCTTGGATTTTTTTAATCTAAGGGAAACTTTATTTCTGTGAACAAACCTTCATTTTATTAATTTTTAAAATCGATTTTAGGGAGAGGGGAAGGGAGAAAAAGAGAGAGAGAGAGAGAGAGAGAGAGAGACAGAGAGAGAGAAAGAGAGAGAGAAAGAGAGAAAGAGAAAGAGAAAGAGATAGAGATGTTGATTTGTTGTTCCACCTATTTATGCATTCATTGGTTGTTTCTTGTATGTGCCCTGACCAGAGATTGAACATGCCACCTTGATGTATACAGAAGATGCTCTAAGCAACTGAGCTACCCAGCCAGGGCCTGAACTTTCTTTTATCTTGTCAATGCATGAAGGCATATTCAACACTATCCCTACCTTTCCTATACTATCCTACATCCCACTACAATAGCCAGCATCCTATACACATGGTAGACATGGTGGATAACCTCCAAGATCAAGTTATCCATGTCAAAATGTGTTGAGTGGTTGATGAGCACTCCAAGTGGATACTAGAGCCTGCTGAGACTGCCCAAAGATTTCGTACAAACACAGTTGATGTGAGCCCTCATCACTGTTAATTACTACTTAAGTTCTTCATAGGTCTTGCTTTGGACCAATGCTAGAGAGCCATTCTTTTAGGAAGTAAGGGAGTTACAAGCTCCTCTACCTACAGAGGTTTTCCATATTTCTGGGAAGTTGGACTAGTCCAGAATGTGTGGAGCAGTAGGGTTGGGAACCTTCTTGTCTCTCTGAGGAGCCCAGTCTAGATCAATGTGTCTCAACTTTTAATTTGCATATGAACCACATTAAAATGCAGACTCTGAGTCAGTAGGTTCCTTTGGGGCCTGAGATTTTGTATTTCTAACAAGCTCCCAGGTAATACAGGTGCTGATGCTGCCTGTCCACGGACCCCACTGTGAGTAGCAATGGCCTAGTATACAGACACCTCCTTGTCCATTGAACGTTATAGAGTGAGTGTCTCAAGGGAGTTCCCTCCCATGCACACCATCATTCGTTTCAGCATATCTGTAACGAATTGGGCTAAGTCTATTTTTAATTCCTTTCCAAACAGCATATCTAAGTTTTGCAACCACAAACACCAGCCAGGAGAATACACCTTCCATGCAGAAAATGACGATGCCCAGTTCACAAAAATGTTCACGCTAAATATAAGAAGTAAGTTAAATTATTAAGAAATTTAATTTAAGTCTTATAATTCCTTAACTAATTATTAACTATGACCAGAAATAAGCTAAGTAATGGCTTAGAAACAATACTGTAAGACTTTTTATATACTGAAGTGTTTTGAAATTTTAGTTTCGTGCCTACTGGCTTCATTTATACATATTTCTCTTTCTGTGTTCATCCTTTGAAGCCAAGAGACTTATTCCATGTCTGTAAATGTGTTTAATGTTGTGACTATTGACTTTAGTACTTTGAAAGATCATGTTAAGGAAAGGCTGAAAGTCCTATTACCTGCCATTTCCTTGTTTTAATAATTTTTGTTTCTCTGATCTATGAAAAGATGGGAATACATTTTATTGGAATTTTTGCAGATGCTTCTGAAGCTAAGAATCATTTTGAGGTGTTCAGGTATTTAAAAGTATACACCTTAGCTCTCTATGGAGCCTAGCAATGGGGAAGTGGTGTTCTGCAGGTCAGCGTAGGGCTGCCTATGCAGAAGGTTACATGCCTGGGAAAGAGGGAACAAGCAGAGGTCTTGCGTCATTCTGCATGAGACACCTCCCAGAAGCACAAACTGCTCGGAGTAAATGGGCAGCCTATATGAAACTGACTTTGAAACCATTTGGAAAGTACTATACTACATGAGCCTATTTTTCATGTTATTCTCTACAGGGAAACCTCAAGTGCTGGCCAACGCAAATGCAAGTCAGGCCTCTTGTTCCTCAGATGGATATCCATTACCATCTTGGACCTGGAAGAAGTGTTCAGACAAGTCTCCCAAGTAATAAAGACTCTGGTATCTCTTACTTTGGAAGAACATGAAACACACTCTCCCTGACATATTGGCTCTTTTTCATGAATACAATTCAAGAAGAAATGGCTGTGTTTAAAATGCTTACCTTCTGAGTCCACCATAATTCTACATGGTCATAGATTATGTCTGATAACTTATGATAGAGGAATCTCTTTTTGAGCTCACTAGAGAAACCATGACTTCCAGTCTGAGGACAGCCCCACCTATCTAACCTACTTCTCTGTCTGCCGTTTCTTTTTAGCTGCACAGAAGAAATCACGGAAGGAATTTGGAATAGAAAGGCTAACAGAAAAGTATTTGGACAGTGGATATCGAGCAGTACACTGAACATGAGTGAGGCCATCAAAGGGTCCCTGGTGAAGTGCTGTGCGTACAATTCCCTGGGCACATCTTGTGAAACAATCCATTTAGGCTCACCAGGTACACAGCAGCCGCTATTGTAACAAACCACCTCCAGGAATTCCCCACTAGGAGTTAGTGCCAGTTCATTTTTATTGGGGGAATTTTTCAAGAACCTATAGGTTCAGCATGTGATGCAAGAAGGCTTTCTGAGTCAGGCAGGAATCCCCAGTGAACGCACACTGCTGTGTAGTTCAGGGGCAGAGTGACTGTTGTGTCAGGTTATTAAGACCAGGAGTGATGTAGGTAGAACCATAAATTCCCAGAACAGTGAATATCTCCTGAAAGACCCAATTTTAGAAAAATAGATTTAGTAATTTGGAGTGGCTACCATTTTCCCTTTTGCTTAATCTCCTTATCTGCCCTTAGCTTGCTGTTTTATAATTTTTAGTTTTGTTTTTTAAAGCCATCCTAAGTTAATCCTGAAATTCGGCTGCCTACACTTACCATGCAGAATCGCCAGCATCCTTTAACGAAGTTTTCCATATTCATACAATAGAATGTCTTCAGTATCTTTTTTTAATCTGACTTGTCTATCCTGTGGGTTTAAATAGATGTAATTCTTACAATCCTAAGAATGGGTTCAGGATCACGTACAATTTTCTAGGAAGGAAACTATTCCTTTATACTACCATCGCCTGATTTTCCATGGGGAGTGGAATATTTGCAGGAGCGTGTAAGCTAGCAAATCCTGGTAACTCAAGCACGATGCGTGAGATCACGATGAGCGTTCACTATCATGTCAATCAGGAATCCTAAACTCTTTTGTTGCAGGACCCTTCCCTTTCTTCCAGGACAACATCTCATTCTATGCCACCATTGGGCTCTGTGTCCCCTTCATTGCCGTTTTAACCATGCTCATTTGTCACAAGTACAAAAAGGTAAAAAATCCTACCCAAAACCCCCAAACTCAAAGGGAAACGTTTATCATGGTTTCCTAGTTCTGAAGACCTGCCTGTTACTAACAGACTCATTTCATCTCTGAAGCAATATAGGTATGAAAGCCAACTGCAGATGGTACAGGTGACTGGTTCTTTGGATAATGAGTACTTCTACATTGATTTCAGAGAATATGAATATGATCTCAAATGGGAGTTTCCAAGAGAAAATTTAGAATTTGGTAAGAATCAAATGTTCCAGATGTTTCCATAGCATTTCATTTATGTGGGAAAATCTTGAATTTGTACTCATTCACCATTTCTCTTGCAGGGAAGGTGCTAGGATCAGGTGCTTTTGGAAAAGTGATGAACGCAACAGCTTATGGAATTAGTAAAACAGAAGTCTCCATCCAGGTTGCTGTCAAAATGCTTAAAGGTACAGTGGAATGATAGCCACAGAGATGGGTGGTACAGGCTCCACCTCCTCTTCTCTTTCCCATCTTTTTTTGTGGGTACTGCTCGTCATTCTTCAAAGCTGAAAAGGAAGTGAGTCGGGGTTAATATCAACCAAATCATGAATATAAAATGCAAGCCAAAATCCAAAACTCCACCTCTTTTTCCTCTTCCTTGTTTAGTTTTTTTTTGGGGGGGGGGTGGGAAGGGTGGGAAAGCTTCGGTATTTGGGAATACTGTTGCTACAGGAATATGTCATTTCTGCCATTTTGACATAGACTCTGGGGAGAAGAGCAAAGTGGAGCGCTCTGTATCGTTTCTCACTCCTTACTCTATCCACTCGCATCTGGCTCACACCTTCACCCCTCCCCTTAGTCTTGCTCACTTGGCAAGATCCCTTGCCCACCCCCCTTGCTTTTGCTAAGGTGGTCAGTGACCTCCAATGAACTAAAGTCTAATGGGCGTTTTTCAGTCCTCGTGTGACTTGAATTTTTAATAAACAGGCAGGATTGACTCTTCTCCATCTTTAAATACCTTTTTCCTGTTGGTTTCCATGTCACCATTTTTTCTGGTTTCCTCCTACTTGCTGACTGCTTCACAGCCCTTTGCTGGCTGTCTTCTGCCCAGTTCTTTATGTGGTGTTCTGGAAGGCTCCCTCCTGAGTCCCCTTCCATTTTCCCTCCGCATGCTCACCACAGGCCGTCTCAACCACACCTGGGACTTTACCCTTACACCAGTGTTCTCATGGCTGCATCTTTCTTCTAAGCTTCAGGATCATGTGTCCAAATGCTTGGCTGTCTCAAAAGTCCCTTTATTTCAGCTCATCCAAACTGAACTCCTCCAACCCTTTCCACACCATTGGGCAAACCAGAAACCTAGGCCTCATCCTTGAAACTATCCCCATTCTAACACCCAGAAGCTATTCCCACCAGGTTTCTGCTTAGTGTCTTTCAACCCATCCTCTCTCTTATCTTTATCACCACCATCCTAGTCCAGCTTCATCTCTTCTGAATAACTGCCGTAGCTTTCCAAGCAGCTACACTATATGCACTCCTACTTCCTTTCAGATTCTCCATGCCGAAGTCCAAGTGATGGTTATGAAATGCAAAGCAGACCTTATCATTTTCCTACCTCACATTTCCAGTTGCTTTCAATTACTCTTGAAATACACTACAGAGCCCTGCATGGTTTGGCATCTGTTCACCGCTCCACCCTGAACTCTCGGCCTTCTTTCAGTTCCTCCAGAGCCCAGTGCCCCCTCCCATCCCAGAGCTTGCCCAGGCTGAGCCTCTCTGCTCACCCTTCCCCTTCCACATTGTGCTTGCCCACTCCTCCTTCAGATCTCAGCTTAAATATCACTTCCTCAGGAAACTTTCTCTCACACCAAAGATGAGATCAAGTTTCTTGCTAGATGCTGTCCTAGATCTCTGTAGACCCCACCCCGCCCCACACACACACACATAGAATTTATCACAATATGTAATGATATCTATGTTTAATTACACAATTAATGTCTTATGTGCCACATTAGTCTGTATGCCTTACGAGGGCCGGGTCTGCATCTGTTTGCTATGGTTTTTCTTCCTTGGTTTTTGCCCTTTTTATTCTTTCAATATAAAATGTTCTCTCTACTTCCTCACTGTGCATTCACCTGATTAATTCCTATTTTTCCTCAGTCTCAACATAGACATTTGGTGTCCCTTCCCCCTCCCTTCAAAGGCTAGGTTCGGTGTCCCTCTGGTGTGACCTCACAGCACCCTTACATTCATTTGCTCTATTGCATTTATCATACTACTAGAGGCCTGGTGCATGAAATTTGTGCACCGGTAGGGTTCCTAGGCCTGGCCAGTGATCAGGGTCGATCAGGTTCCCTGCTTCCCGGCCTCCCTGCCTTCTCCTTCCCTCCCTCCCTCAGCACCCTGCCACTGGTCACCTGCCATGTTTCGCGCCGCCCCCCTAGTGGTCAGTGCACATCATAGCGAGCGATCAAACTACCAGTCTCTTGGTCGAACTCCCAAGGGGACAATTTGCATGTTAGCCTTTTATTATATAGGATATTGTAATTGTTTGTTCATGTCTTCCTTTTCCAGGAGACTCTAAGCTCCAGGAAGGCAGGGGCTGTGTCTTGTCTATCATTTATTCCCCCAATGCTTGACACATGCTTCATACACAGTAGGCACTCAATAAATATTTGTTCAACGAATGAATGAATGTTAAGTAATAGTTATGAAAGTGCTTTGAAAAAGTTAAGCATGCCATAAAATGTATTATTTTGGTTATGAGGAATAAGACACAAACATTCGAAAGCCACAAGTCCCTGTACAACCTGAAGCAGAAGAAGACATGCGGTGCTAGTGGGCCACAATGCACAAGTGAAGGATTTCATGCCCCAGACAAGATGTTGGAAATAAGACTGCTGGCTGCCGGCCGCCATCTTGGCTGACAGTTAATTTGCATATCTCCCTGATTAGCCAATTGGAAGGGTAGCGGTCGTACACCAATTACCATGTTTCTCTTTTATTAGTGTAGATATTGTAATTGTTTGTTTATGTCTTCCTTTTCCAGGAGACTCTAAGCTCCAGGAAGGCAGGGGCTGTGTCTTGTCTATCATTTATTCCCCCAATGCTTGACACATGCTTCATACACAGTAGGCACTCAATAAATATTTGTTCAACGAATGAATGAATGTTAAGTAATAGTTATGAAAGTGCTTTGAAAAAGTTAAGCATGCCATAAAATGTATTATTTTGGTTATGAGGAATAAGACACAAACATTCGAAAGCCACAAGTCCCTGTACAACCTGAAGCAGAAGAAGACATGCGGTGCTAGTGGGCCACAATGCACAAATGAAGGATTTCATGCCCCAGACAAGATGTTGGAAATAAGACTGCCCTGGCAGCATCGATGCTCTGGAAAAGACATCATAAAGGCTAGGATGTCCTCCAGGACAAAATAGTATCTAATAAAATAGACCTGGAACTATCTAATACAATCTTCATTGAATGTAAAGAAAAGTAACTATGTTTGTAAGAAATAATAAATTAATAGAGGGATGAGTGCCTGGTGCCTAGAACTTGGAGAGGGAAGTCCAAAGATCCTGTCATTGCCTCTAAGGCTGCAGCACCCACCTGGGCAAGGGTGCCCTGACCAGCTGGCACATCAGCCTCAATGAGACAAGACCTTTGAGTTCCTCAATAACTACCCTCATGCTATGCATCTAAGCAAAATTATGAGTACAATTATGAGTACAAACTATCTAGACTTTTCTCCAGGGAGAGAATACATAGACCAGTGGTTACATTGTAGCCTATTCACCAGTTATAGTTCTCATTATCAATTAATGAGTCTCTTGAGAACTTGGTTAGTGGGAATTGGTCCTTTTGACCTTCTCAACATTGGGTCCACTTACAAATTTAAGGTTGTAGACCTGGGTGCCAACAGCTAGAGCCAACGACCTTCACTGACATTCCTAGGTTGTTTTTCTATGAATTCAACAAATTTAGGAGGCAAAAAAAAAAAAAGAGTTTTTCCCTTCAGCATATGTATTAACTTCTGTGAAGGAAAAGCTATTTATTATTATTTTGTTTTATTTTGCATTTTGAGAGTCAATATTAAGGATTTTTATTTTGGTAGAGGAACATCCAATAGGAAGGCACATTACTAAATTCAACTTTTAAGTTATTGTAATCTTTGAAGTTGTCGTAAAACATAGGAATTATTCAAAATTTATGTAGTAGTTTACGTATTTTTAAAATTTTTATGCAAATCTACTCTGAACTGAGGAGAGTTTTAACTTATTAAATGACCTAAAATTCCTGTTTTACGTTGATGTTCTTCCATTGGCAGAGAAAGCAGACAGCTCTGAAAGAGAAGCTCTCATGTCTGAACTCAAAATGATGACTCAGCTGGGGAACCACGAAAATATTGTGAATCTGCTGGGGGCGTGCACACAGTCAGGTAATCAATTTCCCCTCAAAACTCCTAATCAAACACAGGTTAGCCTGAGGACAAAGAGGAAATTCGTACTCATGTTTCCTCTTTTCTCAGTCACAGGGGGGTCCTCAAACCCAGGTGGAGTGAGACATGAGTAAGCAGATGGGTCAGTAGAGGATGCCTCTCGTTCTTGGGATATGCCCAAGATTCTAACCCACTTAAAAAACACTCACCACACCGCAGGTACATTCTGTGGGTTCTCCCTCTACCTTTTCTCCAGCTGTGAAGTCCTTTTCTCCCGCTGTGAAGGACTGCTGAGCTTGGCCACTGCCCCAGTGGGCTGCTTCAAAGAAGCACAGCCAAGATGGGATTTCAAACTTTATTTTCCTAGAATTCAATGGAACACGCACTCTGGTTCTTTCACTTCTGCCTCGCAATACCCGAACCATGTGTCCCAGGGTCATTTTTTCTGGGACAGCTGGCATGGGACTGGGTCCAAAAAAGAGCAAAAGAGAAAATGGAACTCAGAGAGGATTAGGGATAGTTCCCCTCTTCAGGAAAACCATCGGTCAGCATACTATATTTACCAAGTGCTCATCATGCAGCGGACATATTATTTTCAATTGCAAAATGGAGAATCTAGGTGGACAGTGGTTATTGGTGAGGCTGCATGTACAAGGGCCCAAGTGGAAGGCAAGAAGGCACTATTTTACAAAGGAGTTTGAGTGAAAAGCTGAAATTGATTTTAAAGTATAAGAAGAGATAGGCTCAGAAAAAGTTGTACTCTCCCAAAATCAGGGGAGAAGTGAGCTCTCACAGAGTATAATATGTTCCCTGCTACACAGACATCTGGAAAAATTCCTGAGTGTTTGTCTACCTACAATTAAAACTGTCACTATTTCAGGGCCAGTTTACTTGATTTTTGAATATTGTTGCTATGGTGATCTTCTCAACTATCTAAGAAGTAAAAGAGAAAAATTTCACAGAACATGGACGGAGATTTTCAAGGAACACAATTTCAGTTTTTACCCCACTTTCCAGTCACATCCAAATTCCAGGTAAGAGAATAGGTCAAGGTTTCCTGGTTATGCATTCTAGGACCCATACAAAGTAGGATGGTTAAACACCTCCCCCCCCCCCCCACAAACCAACCACACACACACACACACACACACACACACTCAGCTGGCTTCTACAGGCTACACTCCAGCATTGTGGAGTCTGTGGGTCCTAAAGACCTAGAAAAGTCACTTATCTTTGATAGAGTTTCCCTGTTGATTTGAAACAATGGAGCCTTTCCTTCATTGCAGCCACTGTAGCTGAGCCAGTCTCTGTCCACCTGTTCCTAAATCACACCTGATACACATATTTAGTTTTGGGAACGGTGAGTTATTCAATCCTCCCTGCCCTCTGGTTAACGCGTAAGTATTGGTAAAAGAATGAACACATTTCCAAAGTCCTGGACATGTTCGAAGAGGTCCCGGGAGTATTGCACAAAAGAGCTCTAACCTCATAAATTGGATTTAAAAAAATAGGCTAGATCCATTGACATAATGTGATGGGGACAGAGTAAAGCTGTGGTAACATTTGTCTCAGTGCTCTGCGTTGTGCATTCCTCCGTCCGTGGGAATCCTGACTCTCAGCACTGGCACAGTCCTTGTTTTGGAGTGCATGGACGAGGGCTGCAGAAGTGCGGTGGGATGCTTGCCCTTATCCTTGGAAATGTCTGCTGATTGTTTGAACATCGTAGCTCTATAACACCGTTCTCTGAACGAATTCACAGGCATTGTGATGGAATCATTCCTGGATCCACAGTGCTTTCCTACTTCCCTGCGTATGTGAAAGCTCTCCGTTATCAGAAAGGCACATTTGTCAGAGGCTTTTAACATTACTGGGGGACTTTTGGAGGGTGCTTTTGAGATCAAGCTTTGTTTTCCTAGCAGATGTTTCAGTGCAGGCCTTTGGCTTTGTAAGGTCTGAGACAGACCCAGCGTCAAAAGCTGTAAGGCCCCACGGAGATCCCCATGTACGTCTTTGTGCAGCTGCCCTTTACCGATTTATACCTGTCACACTAGTCCTCCCTTTTGTACTCACTTCTCAGCTCATATTCTAAAACTGAGACAATTCTCATGTCATCCGCATTCTAGAACAGAGTCTGTCCTACTGAGTCAGATGTGTGTGACCAGCAGTCCCTGGTTAGTAACAACCAAGGCTGGTGAACTCAGTGCCTTTGATTCAGTCTGTCACTAGGCTATGAAATGCACTGAAACAGTTACTTTTGGAATATTCGTGGCCTGAACACTTTAAGCCATTTTCAAAGATCTGGAAACTATAAGTTGGGGTAAACTTGTATGCTGGAATAAATTGAATCATTGTCTGTATATAATACATAGAAAGTTCCTCAGTGAAGAGTTCTATATACCATAAAAGAGATCTGCATTATTACTATTTATTAGTTTCACAAGAAAAGGAAACAAGCTTTGCAAAGGTCACCTGGAAAAAAGGAGGATGGTAGAAAATGTAACGTTCCCTGAAGAAGATCTGTGTTACTTGAGCTGTCACAGGGACAGGGAGCCAAGTTTAGAAACAGAAGACTGAGGTGCAGGTGCACTCTTTACTAGCTCCATGATTTCAGCAAATCATCTTCATCTCACCAAGGTTAAGTTTTTTTGGTTAATCCTCACCTGAGGATACTTTTCCAATGCTTTTCAGAGAGAGTGGGAGGGAGGGAGGAAGGAAGAGAGGGAGAGGAGTTGAAAGGAGAAGTTGGGGGTGGGGGAGGTGAGAGAGACACATCGACTGGTTGCCTCCTGCACACAACCCGACTGGGAATCAAACCCACGACCCTTCAGTACGTGGACCAATGCTCTACACATTGAGCAACACCAGCAAGGGAAAACCTAAGTTTTCTTTTATAAAATGTGACTTTGACGCCAGCTTGTAGACTTGTGGTAAGGATTGAGTGAAGTCATCTTTGAACTGTGACTCCATACAGATACCAAACCCACTCTTCCCCCAGTTAGACCGGCTCAATTACACAGATGTTTTTAATTCCATAAAAAGTGGACAAGTTGATGCTGTGCTTTTAATTTAAAAGCCCATTTATAATTGGAATTAATTTTTTTGATGAATTGTATTTTTTTAAAAATGTCTACTCGGAAGAACATAAATAATAAAATAACAATTTTTTTAAATAGTATGCCTGGTTCACAAGAAGTTCACATACACCAGGACACAGACCATATCTCAGGGTTCAATGGGAATTCCTTTCAACCCAAAGGTAATATTTTATTCTGATTAGTAGCACTTAAAAATAGAAATGGATAAATGAGTTCTGTTATCTTTTTAAAAAAAATGTGTAGATGCAAAAGCATATTTTACATTGCTAATGTTATCTATAGGCTCTATGAATGTATATTTGCTTTAAAAGTAGTTAAAAAACAGTTTATGTATTGTGAATTTTATGTCAATATTTAACTAATAAA
>NW_005369552.1:704703-711978 GCF_000412655.1 Myotis brandtii | reverse complement strand
ATAGTCAAACACTGCTGCAGTTAAATATTTTACCCTTTGTTCTCCCTGCATGATCTACAATAATAATCTGCTTCATGTTGATATTTACTGCTGTGTTGCTGACAGTTCCCTGAAAGAGAAGTTGGGGTGCTTCACTGGGCTGGAAAAAGTTTAGCTACATTAGAAAGCAGGTCTAATTAAACAAGTTTATTCTATATCTATAAAAGGTTAAGTTGACTTGTGCATGCGCAATACATATAAAGCTCTCGCTGACGCCAATTGCATATGTGTGTTTCCATTTGTCATTGTCAATCATGAATTTGGTTGACACTTCTATTATAGAGAAAGGGCGAATAGTGATATTAAAATATTTCTTCTAATTACTTTCCTTTCAATGTGCACGAATTTGTGCACCGGGCCACTAGTTATAGTATAAAGGCTCAGGAGCCCTTCTTAGATAATGGTTATTATAACTCTCCCAGGCTACCCTGACATGTCCAGACAGGAAGTCCTCAGGAATCCCTCCTCACAACAAGGTGTAGCAGTGTTGGTCCTTCCTTACACACCTCAGATTGTCAGGCCGTGCCTTACACATGGGCACTTGACCCAGGGGGTGAGAGGCTCAAACACAGAGTTCCCTGCTCTCTAAGCCAGCCACCCTGGGTGCCTTCGTCCATTTCGCAGCATCCTGCTATGGGCAGCAGCCCTGGAGACCTGCCTACTACCTCCTTCGCTACTAATCCATGATACTTCAGGGCTATGAGGAGAAGGCCCTGGAGCCTGCCTCCAACCATGGCCTCTACCTCAATTTTGTGATCTTTCTATAACTGCCTTTCAGGCCTGCTGATCCCTGACATTTCAAGTGTCTCCTGCCTACAAGCAGATTTAAGCCATTTCTCCAGCTACTTTCTGCCCTCATTTGCTTGCCTTCCATTATCTTCTCTTTATTTCCCAAACTTTTTTCCTCTTTTTTCTTTGAGTCTTTTATTTTCTTCCTCCCTCTCTCTTACACTTTCCTCCCTTTGACTCCTTTCTCCTCTTTCTCCTTGAGTTTGGAGAGAATAATTTCAACTATATTTTTCCTTTTAAAAAAAGTAGTCTCTAATACAATGTTACATGTCAGTTACATCTCAATTTTTAAAAAGAGTAACATGAAATAAACCAATAGCTTGGAAAACTAGAAAAAATTCTATTCATAATAGCAACTAAACCTATAAAACATCTTAAGATAAACCTAAGAAACATCCTATGTAATAAAAACCTAATATGCTAAGTGTCCGGTCCACGGTTTGGCCATTCAACCAATCAAAGCATAATATGCTAATGATATGCTAAGGCTACTCAACCGCTTGCTATGACATGCACTGACCACCAGGGGGTAGACAGTTGACTGGTCAACCAGTCACTATGACATGCACTGACCACCAGGGGGCAGACAGTTCACTAGTTGACCAGTCACTGTGATGTGCAATGACCACCAGAGGGCAGACGCTCCAACTGGTAGGTTAGCTTGCTGCTGGGCTCTGGCCAATCAGGACAGAGTGAGATGGGCTGGACATGCCCTGGAGTCCTCCTGCAGTTCCGCCCCAGCTGGCCAACCTCCTGCATTTCTCCCCGGACCCGATCATGCACTGGTGGGGTTCCTCGGCCTGGCCTGTGCCCTCTCACAATCCAGGACCCCTCAGGGGATTTGGAGAGCCGGTTTCAGCCCAATTCCACAGAGGGAGCGCTGCTCAGCCAGAAGCCGGGCTCACGCTGGCAAGCGCAGCAGTGGTGGCCAGAGCCTCTCTTGCCGAAGCTGGGCTCACGGCTGGCAAGCGCAGCAGTGGTGGCCAGAGCCTCCGTGGCAGTTGGAATCCCCCGAGGGCTCCTGGACTGCAAGAGGGTGCAGGCGGGCTGAGGGACCCCCTCCAAGTGCACGAATGTCGTGCACCAGGCCTCTAGTCTTTATATGAAAGAAACCTGTGAAACTTTACTAAAGGGCAACAAACAAACTCCAGATAAATTAGTTCTGCTATATTCATAGGAGACAATTAATGTTTAAAGGGAAAGTCAATTTTCTCCAAATTAATCTGTATATAGGGGTGGGCAAAAGTAGGTTTACAGTTCATATGCAAAGCGACATGCAGGTTATGATTATTACAATAGCCTCATTAACTATGTGTTATAAGTACTCACAACTGTAGACCTACTTTTGCCCACCCTGTATTTAGCACAACCTCAATTAGAAGTGCAAGGACTTTTACCCCCTTGGGGATATTAAAAGTACTTAATACCTTCTTTGCTCTGCTTTTCCAAATTTGGACATCCTTGCTCAATAGTTTTTAAAAATTACTTTTGCATCATATTGTCTTGCCCTTCATCTCTGAGGTACATTTTTCTCTTCATCTTCCTTCCTGCTGTTGGATTCCCTTTGTCCGAGTTTCGTTATCTGTGTAGTTCACCTGCACGTCGACAGCTTTCACAGGGATCTTTGTAGATGTTGGAGGGTTATCCACCTGGATCGTCTGGCCCGGTTGGCTGTCTGTAATTAAGTAAATACTCAGACTGCTCACAACTGGAAGTCAAGGAGCACTGCTTTCCCCCTCTGGGCTTGTAGTAAGAATTTTTTGAAGAATATTCAGTATCTTAGGCCCTCTTCCCTCATTTTCCCTGTAGGCCTTCCCCTGAACCACGATGGCACTGTCTCCTGTTTTTGTCCTTTTCCGGTCTCTGTGACGCCCTCAAACATTGCTTGAGCACTGGCTAGTGCTAAGCACTCTGCTAAGTGCTGAGATACAATCAGAGCTCATCATTGTTAGGGGTGAAAGAGACCAGGAGTCAGGCAAGTCAGTGATTATATTGGAGCATGAAAAATACTGTGTTCTAGTAAAATCTGGGAACCCAGGGCAGGGACAGGCACAGTCAGGCCTGGGGGAGGGGAGGCGGTGCAGAAAAGCCTTTCTGAATGAAGACCAGCAGGGAACATGGGACGAGGTCAGAATATGGAATCAGAGGGAGTTTGTTGAGAAAGATTGTGGGTTTAAACATGTTGAATGTGAGATTCTTTGGGCAACAAAGTAGACACTTGGCTATGCCTATCTGGAGCTCAAGGGAACTATTTGGGTTGGAACTAGAGATCTGGGGGCTGGTGGTTGCATCCCTGGGTTTGGACGAAGTGGCTCAGGGGAGGATGTGGAACCACCAGAGCAGTGGGAAGGAAACGGGGGTGAGTGACCTGCAGAGCTCACAGAAGGAAAGCCCCGGAGGAGGGCCGGACAGCAGTACCACATTCCCGGGGAGGTCAGATCAACTCTCGGCTGGATTGGCGCTGTGCAGGTCGTCTCTGGGCTTAGCCAGAGCAGCCTGGGCAGACCACTGGGAGGTGGGAGGTGGGCTGAGGGGTTTGGTGGGGAAGTGGGTGAAATGTAAATGGAGCCTGCAAGTGGACAGCACTCCCAGAAAACTGGGTAGGAAGGAAGGAGAGCTACAGGAATTTGAGTCTTTATGGCGTTTGCTTTTATTTTTTAAGTATTGAAGACAGACCTTTGGACCTTTGCTACTAGTGCCCTGTTCCTTTAAAATTTTTCCTTCTTAATTTTCTTGACAAACCATTTGGATTAAAGTTATATCATATTTTAATTCAGGGATTTTTTTTTTCTAATTCCACTACAGTCAACCTTCCCAAGCTTATTTTTAGTATTCTTTTCTGAATGTTTTCTTTGAGGTTACTCCATTTTATTGCCAAAGCTATTTCCAGTCAGAAAAGTGATTGTTTCTCCATCACTGCAATAAGAGTGCTGGAAGACAGCTCTGAAAATCCCTTTGGGAGCTCAGCAGAGGGCTGCGTTGTGTCTCTTATTTATAGCAAGATACGACATCAACTACATTAGATCTCCTTTCTAAGAACCCATCCCCTTTGGCCTCTGAGAATGTTCCATAAGCAGCACAATGTCTGCAGCCACAGTAGCTGGAGAATCGGGCCCTGGGTTCACCAGCTGACTTGGTTACACTTCATGGTGACTGCTCATGACCCAGCAAAGATAAGACACCACGTGAACTATGCATGCTTTCATCTGTAACTCCTGCTGAACTCAAAGCCAAAAGAAAGGTTGCCGCTGTGAGACTGCACCATGGCAAATAACTCCCATGTCATTCCTTACAGTGTGTCCACAGAGACCTGGCAGCCAGGAATGTGCTGGTGACCCGTGGGAAAGTGGTGAAGATATGCGATTTTGGATTGGCTCGAGATATTATGAGTGATTCCAACTACGTTATCAGGGGCAACGTGAGACTGCTGTTTCTTACACGTTTTTCTTCCGTTATTTGTGTTTTGTCATTGTCATGGTGAACATGTACACTCACTGCAGTGTTGATTAATATCCAAATGTGTCCTTAGAGCAGTTTGCTTTCTTATGTTGAACAAATTTTCTGCAGCTTCAGGGAATATTTCATCTGTAATAAAGTTGGAGCAAAACAGCAACACATCTATCCTGGGGCTTGTCAGAATAGGTCAGTTAGGGACCTTTGAGTGCAAGCCACACTGAACACAAATCTCATTACTTGCATTTATTTCAGTTCCCTTAACTATAAAGTGACTGTTGAGTTATGTTTTCAATGATGGGAATAACTAATAGTTACAATAAAGTACTTAATGTAAATCAAATATTAAATATAAATTTCTATAAGGCACAATATGTAAATTAAATATTAGTTAATGAATACTTCTCATCCTATTACTATTACACAGGGAAACCTAGAATATGACTAAATCTACTTGTTTAAAAAACTGAGGACAGGTGTGTTATTTATAAGAAAAGTATTAGAAATACTAGATGATAACATTGAGTAGTTGAAAGAGTATGATTGTTAGGAATTACACCTGGATTCAAGCCCCTGTTCTTCTTCGTTGGGGCTCTTCATTTTTGGGGTTTCTAGCTGCTTTATTGTCTCTCCTTGTAAAATAGTAACAAATGCCGGTATCATGCTTACTGTGTGCTAAGTGCTGTTCTGGGGGCTTTACATATATTAATTCAGTTAGGTCAAAAGTACCCATTTGTGGGTGAGGAAACTGTGTCACAGACACATAACTTGCCCGTGATTACACAGCCCAAAGATCAGAGTGTGAATGGTCTGAGCCTGAGTCTCTGTATAACCACGATGGATGGTGCAGTGTTTCCCATGGGGAATATACACTGATCTCAGCATCGTTGTGGGAACGAACCAGTAAAATCCTCATGAAAGCTCCTGTCCAGGGTAAACATCCAATAAACGCTAAAAATCAAATTCAACTATCTTTCCACTAGACTCAAATGATCACCTGAGCTGATGTTAGATCTGTGCCTCATTGTAGCTGAAGTCACAAAGCTGATGAATGCTCACCTACGGCTTACATTTCTTCTGTAGCACAAAACGGCTGGTCCATTTTAAATCCACTCTGAATGAGTTTATAGAAGTTTCTACCCTACTAGTTGGTGGTCTCTTCTTTTTAAAAAAATATATTTTATTGATTTTTTACTGAGAGGAAGGGAGAGGAATAGAGAGTTAGAAACATCGATGAGAGAGAGACATCGATCAGCCGCCTCCCGCACACCCCCCACTGGGGATGTGCCCTCAACCAAGGCACATGCCCTTGCCCAGAATCAAACCTGGGCCCCCTCGGTCCGCAGGCTGACGCTCTATCCACTGAGCCAAACCAGCCAGGGCTTGGTGGTCTCTTCTGTAAGAAGCTGAAACACATTTCCAACTACAAGTCATTCATTCAGTTGATCAAATTAGCCAGACTAGCCTGCTTGGTTCTATCAGTTCATCAATTTGTGGAGGATTTAAGATAGGGTTTCTATCTTGAGTTTTGATTTTACTTAACAGAATAAATGCACCGCAAAGGGTTCCCTAACCCATGAAGAAAAACTATTACACAATGCTCTTCGTCCCCGTCTTGATTCTAATCTGAGGCGGTGCTCATTTAAAACCTCCGTTTCATGCTACTGGAAATTATTAAAACCACAGAAGCCAGCCTGCTATCATTTCTGGAAGTGATGACATATGCTTCCTTCACCACATTCTTGTGGAGAGCATTTTCACTGAAATTCCAATAAATGCTTTAACAAAATAATGCACTGATTCATTAGTATCCATTCACCTCCAGGGAACTGACTAGCTACCCCTTAATGCAGTGGTTCTCAACCTTCCTAATGCCTCGACCCTTTAATACATTTCCTCATGTTGTGGTGACCCCCAATTTCATTGTTACAAATTGAATATAATTAAAGCATAGTGATTAATCACAAAAACAATATGTAATTATATATGTGTTTTCTGATGGTCTTAGGCGACCCCTGTGAAAGGGTCGTTCGACCCCCAAAGGGGTTGCAATCCACAAGTTGAGAACCACTGCCTTAATGGAAAGTATCTACTGTTAAGCTTTTCAATTGCAAGCACATGTTTTTGTTCAAGATAAGTTTTAAAGAAATACAGGCAGGGTTTTTCTTAAGGCTACTATGTTAGAATGCTAATTTGAAATGAAACACTGCCCATGAGGAATATGATTTTCTCAATGAAGCATTTAGAGTGGCCTTAGGAAGATCAAATTTATCTTCTAGCTCATGAGAGACAAGAAGTATTTGTCCATGGAAAACTCACCATTGATCTCTTGGATTTTATACAGGCCCGCCTGCCTGTGAAGTGGATGGCGCCTGAAAGCTTGTTTGAAGGGATCTACACAATTAAGAGTGATGTCTGGTCATACGGAATATTACTCTGGGAGATATTCTCGCTTGGTAAGTTTTGCAGTTTGCTGCCCTCTCTTGGCACTGGGCTTCTGGACAGTCTGTCTTTCTGTGCCCTCCTCAGCTCCTAAGCCAAAGAGTGGATGAAATGCCACCTGGAACGTGCCCAGAGCTCCCAAGTCTTACTTCTGTTGCAGCACGTGCCACTTGATGTTTTATTTACTGGGGTTAATAGTTCTGTCTTCAGCCCATTACCTGCTTGACAGCTGGAACTGTGACTTGGCCCAGTAGCAGCCCAGCACAATTCAGCATCTGGCTCATGGGAGCTCTTCATACATTTGTTAATTAAATGAATGAATAAAGAAATGAAGAATGAGCCCTATCTGGTTTGGCTCAATGGATAAAGCGTCAACCCATGGACTGAAGGGTCATGGGTTTGATTCCCATCAACAACGCATACCCTGGTTGCAGGGGTCCGTACAGGAGGCAACTGATCAATGTGTCGCTCTCACATGGATGTTTCTGTCTCTCCCCCTCCCTTCCATTCTCTTTAAAAAATCAATGGAAAAATATCCTTGGGTGAGGACTA
>NW_005369552.1:679171-704559 GCF_000412655.1 Myotis brandtii | reverse complement strand
AGAAAGAAAGAAAGAAAGAGAGAAAGAGAGAGAGAGAGAGAGAGAGAGAGAGAGAGAGAGAGAGAGAGAGAGAGAGAGAGAGAGAGAGAAAGAAAGAAAGAAAGAAAGAAAGAAAGAAGAAAGAAAGAAAGAAAGAAAAGAAAGAAAGAAAGGGAAAGGAGAGGAAAGGAAAGAAGGGGAGGGCAGGGGAGGGGAGGGGAGGAGAGGAGGGGATGAGAGGAGAGGAGAGGAGAGGAGAGAAAGAATGAATAAATGTTTTTAATCCCCAATGTTTCCCTTAGGTGTCAACCCTTACCCTGGCATTCCAGTTGATGCAAACTTCTATAAACTCATTCAGAGTGGATTTAAAATGGACCAGCCATTTTATGCTACAGAAGAAATGTAAGTTCACACAGACTGTGAAGTGGCTGTAATTAGAAATGCTTAGTCTGTCTAGTTCCCAGTTCATGACAAGAAAAGTAAAACTCCTAATGCAAACCTCATGTGATTCCTCTTTAGAAAAGAAAACTCCCCCGCTGTGTTTGGGGGGTTTCTGAACAAAACCGAACCTTTCCTGCCCTAAGGTACTCTCACTTCTGGGTTTCAATTCCTTTGCTTGAGGGATCCTGAGTGATAAGACTCCATCTCCTGACTCTGGTCCACATCATATTTTTTAAAATGCATTTCTGTCCATCATCAAATTTGTCCTTTCTGATATGAGTTCAAAATCCAGTCAAGTACTTGCCACAAAACAAACATGCCACAAACACGCAGCTCCCTGGCCATCAGTGGTACTTCATTATGTAAAAAATTATCCCTTTTTCTCCATTCAGATTTCCTCATCTTGCTCCTTGTTCTGTTTCTTTTACAGATACTTTATAATGCAATCCTGCTGGGCTTTCGACTCCAGGAAACGGCCATCCTTCTCTAATCTGACTTCATGTTTGGGATGTCAGCTGGCAGACGCGGAGGAAGCGGTATGTGGCGGCAGGGCACTTTCTCAAGCAGGACTTTATATAAAAGGGCAATGAGAACACTCGCTGCCGGTTCCCTAAGAACCCACGGCACCAAGTCGCCTTCCTCACCCCAAGTTGTCGTGGTTGCCCTTTAAAAGCTGTGTGGAGTGATACACTTGAATCTAATATAAACTGTAATTGAAAAGTTTTACAAAAAGTTAAATTTAATTAAAAAAAGAAAAAGGTAGTATGGGTGAGACATACTTATTAATAAGGGATTTTTTTGGCGGGGGGGAGTTTTTTCTGAAAATTTCAGCCATTTGATTAAGGAATTAAATGCTTTTAAGTGTCCAGTGCAGAGGACTAGACAACTAAATAAAATTTAATCCCTGACCTTCCTTTCCTAATTCAACATTGAGCTTTGTACAGTGCAATCACGTAATATAGTAGAGTGGAAAGAACATTGACCTGAAGCTGTGAGTGTCTGATACCAGCTCTACTACTCTGCTCCCTAAGAGTTGTGTGAGTTATAGCAAATCACTTTATTTCTCTGGGCCTTAGTTTTCTCACATGTAGAATGGGTTGTAAGCTAAATGATCCTTGAACTTTGGGAACATGGAATTACTTTGATGATTCTTTGCTTCATCAGTACCACCTGGTGTAGCAAAAGGAGCCATCCCCTAGATGAAGTGAACAAAAGATTCACCTTGAACTCCCCATACCTAGGTTTAAATCTTGGCTCCATAATTTGCTTCTTATATGACTTAAGTCACTTAGCTTTTTCTGGGGTCTGTTTCCTTATCTGAAGTATGGGATTAATAAACCTTACTTCATATAATTTTAAGGAGTAATTTAGAAGACATATGTGCCTGGCCAGTGTAGCTCAGTGGTTGAGCATTGACCTATGAACCAGGAGGTCACTGTTAGATTCCTGGTCAGGGCACATGCCCAGGTTTCAGGCTTGATCCCCAGTAGGGGCATGTGTAGGGGGCTGCCAATCAATGATTCTCTCTATCTCTCCCTCTCCCTTTCTCTCTGAAATCAATAAAAATATTTTTAAAACTTATTTTTTTTAAAAAGATGACATATGTGAAAAGTCTTAACACATAGCAGGCACCTAGTAGTTAATAAATGTTAGTTAAATATGAATCTGATTCTTTAAATGCATTATCTGTCCTCTGTTTTGAAATTATTAAGAGTCCATTTTCAATTCTGTGGTCTCTCTAGAGGCCTATGTAGATAGTGAGTGTCCTCTCCTCCTGCTATGATTTTTAAAAAATCGCGTATAGGAACGAAGTTATTGTCAGGAAATTAGGTCAAAAAGGTTGTGAGAGATAGAAAGCCCCCAAGGAACTATAGCTACTGAACAGATCACCTGTAAGCAGTTAATGACACCGTGAAATAAGTTGAAAGGAGAGTTATAGAGAGAAACAAGAAATGAGCTGTTGGAGTAAAGAAAAGGGGTTGAGTGATTTTTACTTGTTGGGAAGTTCGGTGCAGGTTTACAGAGCTGGTTTTTGAGCTGTGCTGTGAAGAATGTGTAGTATTTTGGCTAATGGGGAATGGAGGGTTAGTAGTGTATACCATGCTAGATGAGTAATATAAAGGGTCAAAGTTGAGAAATTAGAATGGGAAATAAATGGTTGTGACTACATTATAGGGTGAGTGGGGGGAAATGGAGGAAACAAGACTGTGAAGGTGGTGAGTATAACCAGGTGGGAGGGGCCACTGCTAATGAAGAACCCCTTGGCTTTGGTCAGGATCACCTTGGTCTTGCTGTGCGGTTCTCCTTTCATGCCCCCCTTCTGCCCCCCCGCCCCCCACACACACAGGCTGTCCAGATCCCCTTCCTTCTGTTCAGGGGGCATCAGGAATGGAATAGCAAGCTTTCCATAGATCAGGGGTGGGGAACATCTGGCCCTCGGCCATATAAGGCCCCCCAAATAATTTGGTCTGGCCCTGCTAAGGCATTAGGGTGAGTATATTAAATGTTTGACCAATATAGCAGGCTAATTTTTATGTTGATAATTTTGTATGGCCCTCGAATGATGTTATAAATACCCAAATGGCCCTTGGCAGGAGAAAGGTTCCCCACCCTTGCTATAGATGATGCTTCAGCTGAGGGTATCCATGTTCAAGGACAGTGCTCCAACTTTCCCCCCAATTTCTTCAGCTCTCTCCCTGACCCTCTGTGATGAAAAGTTGTTTTCTTACCAATATCCGAGCCTCTGGTAACAAGCAGTAGCTTCTTTAGGTAAATTAGGAAAAGGCGCCCCCTATGGGTGGGATGAATCACCAAAAGAAGTCCCTGACTCCTGGCTGGTGTATCCAGTCTAGACTCCTGGAGAGCAGAGCACATATGGGTTTCAGTCCCCACTTGCTCACTTGGCTGGGCACCTTTGAGCAAGGTGTAATCTGCACAACCATATCAGGCAGCTCTGCCCACTGTGAGCAAACTCTGTCCCTCCTCTGCTACCACTCCATCTTTTCACAACTAGGCACAATCACGCCCAGGCTCTTGAATGGGAAAACAGACCTGGCCAGCATACTTTGCTTGGGGTCACCTCTTCTGGAACGCATGTGAATGGTTTTTGTAGAATCTCTGTTTCTGCTTTATCATGGATAGGGAAAGAAAGTGCCCTCAGAGAACAAGTAAAAAGGGAGGGAAACGCATAGAAAAAATGTAGGCTAATACTTTTAGATATAACCCAACCCCGATAGTGTAGAGTTAGGGCAGGGAGATCATTGAATAACCTACTAAAGCGTTATTTAAAGAGCGGTGAACCATTGAAGATTTTAGAGCTGACAAACATGCTTCAATATTTGTCTTAAAGACCCAGATCACTATGTATGGTGACAGATGTTAATTATAATTATGTGATGATCATTTTGCAATATAGACAAATTTTGAATCACTTTGTTGTATACCTGAAACTAATATAGTATTATAGTGAATTATTCCTCAATTAATATAAAAAGTGAGCCAGATCAAATATTCTCTTCTCTGAAAAGATTCCCCTAACTTCTCTAGTCAATTTTCAGGCTCCTTCTTTCAGACTCTATAACACTTTTTAAAAATATATATATATTTTATTGATTTTTTACAGAGAGGAAGGGAGAAGGACAGAGAGCCAGAAACATCAATGAGAGAGAAACATCGATCAGCTGCCTCCTGCATACCCGCTACTGGGGATGTGCCCGCAACCAAGGTACATGCCCTTGACCGGAATCGAACCTGGGACCCTTCAAGTCTGCAGGCTGATGCTCTATCCACTGAGCCAAACCAGCTAGGGCTCTATAACACTTTTTATATGAGATGTAAATCATATTATATGATAACTTTGTTTTGTGGGCCTGTCTTTCTCATCCCTGGACTTGATGTATGAGGACAAGGCTGGTGCTGCTCATCTTTATATCACCTCATCTTTGAGTCCCCTAGACAGGAGACAATAGCTGTCACTAAATAAATGAACCATTGTATATCCAGCTGCTAGCATAATGTTTAGTATATAGAAGTTGGACGTAAATATTTCTAGAAGGAAAGAAAGGAATCATAAAAGTAAATTAGGGAAAACAAAGGCAAAAGAGTGAGAGTAAGTATATCAGTTAAGAGGTGAGGGCAGCCCTGGCCAGTGTGGCTCAGTTGGTTGAATGTCATCCCATGCACCAAAAGGTTGTGGGTTTGATGCATGAGGGAGGCAGCTGGTTGATATTTCTCACTCACATCAATCTTTTTCTCTCTCCCTCTCCCTTCCTCTCTCTCTAAAATAAAAAAACAAAACAAAACACAACATAATAAAAATAAAGAGGTGCCCGGCCAGTATGTCTCAGTGATTGAGTGTTGACCTGTGAACCAGGAGGTCACGGTTCAATTCCCTGTCAGGGCACATGCCTGGGTTGTGGGCTTGATTCCCGGTGTGGGGCATGCAAGAGACAGCCAATCAATGATTCTCTCTCATCATTGATGTTTCTCTCTCTCCCTCTTCCTTTCCTCTCTGATATCAATAGAAATATATTTAAAAAATAAAAAATAAAGAGGTGAGTGCAACAGTAGGTGAGTGAGTACAAATGAGGGAGCAAACTAGGGCAGTGGCTGTGGGGCTTGAACTCACATCATCTCTTCTCTCATATCAGCCCTCATAGATGACAAGAAATACGCAAATGTATACTTTAAAAGAAGTGAGGCATAATTGTGTTTAAAACAAGGAGATCCTTGTGGACCAGAAACTGTGGAAAATCCCTGAGACAATGCAAGCAGTTAAGATTGAATTGAAGAGGGAAAACCCACAACAGAAGGTGCTTTGAAAGAACAAGGAAAAGTGCTTTCATAAAAGGGTAGGAAGAGGTCTAATGGGATTCTGCGGAAGTTCTGCATTGGGAGCAGCCACACTGTTAAATATATGTAAGAATAAAATGGGTGTGAAAAATGAAAATATAACCACTGGTAAAATAGAAATCTACTGTATAACCTCAGGTCCAATGTGGAGGAAATCAAGGACCATAGAAAACCTGATCAACCCAAAAACTGAGGGAGAAAGAACAAAGAGACTAATAGATATAGGAAAAACAAAATGGCAAGAACTAGTAAATCCACTTAAGAAAGAGAACTTTAAAATAAATAAAATTATTATCAGACAGGCCACTAAACTCAGTGCAGTGAAATGAGAAATTACCAATAGCAACCCGAAAAGCCCCAAAGGCATATATTAGAAATTACAAATCAAGTCTTTGATTAAAAAGGAGGAGGAGAAAAGGGGAAAGAGGAAAAAGAAATAAAAATGGACACTGCATATTTAAACTTGTGGGAGCTAGCTAAAATTTTAACTTAAATTCATTTATTAGAAAATAAAAAAGGAGTTAAAATAAATGGCTGTATTTTCAACCGAAGAAGCTAACAAAAACATGAAGAATAAGGAGGAGGAAAAGAAAGAAGAGAATAAGCAAAGCAGAAGGAGGGAATTAATAAAGACAGAATTAATTAAAACTGAGAACAGCATTAAAAACAAAATAATAGGTGATTAGAAAAACCAAAAGTTGTTTTTTGAACTAATAATAATAATATAATAGCTAACATTTTTGAATGTTTACCACACACTCTACTAATATATTACCTATAATAACTCATGTAATTCTCATGTCAATCTTATGAGGTGGGTTCTAGTATTACCTCTTTAGCAACAAGTAAAGGTACAGAGAGGTGAAGTCATTTATTCAAGGTAACATGGTACACATCAGACTTAGGATTTGAATACAGCAGTCTGGCTCTAGTTTACACTGTACACTAATAAAACATTCAAATACACCACTAAGCATGTTAAAAATAAAGAAATAGTTATGGAAAAAGGGAAAACACAAATAACATTCAGAATGAAAAGGAGAACATAACTATGTATAGAAAAACCATTTTTTAAAGTTTAAGAAAATCTTATGTACTTCTTTATATTGAAAACACTTGATACATTTGAAAACCTAGGGTTTAAAATTTTTATAAGGAGAATGTACTCATGTATTGTTGTACAATTAAAAGTTCATTTAAAAGTCACTTAAAGAAATGGAAAGGAAGACATTAAAAGAAGTGATATAATCAGAACTAGACCCAATAACTGGTTGACTGTAGGTATAGGGAGAGCTTGAGGAGGTAGTTCTGAAATTTCTAGATGGTGGGACTGGATGAATGGCAGTGTGTTAAGTGAAATTGTAAATGCGGGAAGACGAGAAGGTTTAGATGTAAAACATAATGAATTCAGGTTTAGAAATGTTGAATTTGAAGTATTATTGGTATTTTTGTCACAGTCTTCGTTAGATGGTTAGAAATTCAGTGCCAGAGATATACATTTGCTTCAGCAAGTCCAATAGGTCATCACCAACTGCTACGTTCACTTCACAAAAAAGATGTATTGCCCTAGCCAGCATGGCTCACTGGTTGATCATCAACCTATGAACCTGGTTCGATTCCAGGCCAGGGCACATGCCCAGGTTGTGAGCTCAATCCCCAGTGTAGGCCGTGTAGGAGGCAGCCCATCAATGGTTCTCTCTCATCATTGATGTTTCTATTTCTCCCTCTTCCTTTCTCTCTGAAGTCAATAAAAATGTATTTTAAAAATAAAATAAATAAAAAATGTTTTAGAAAAGTCACTAAACTCCCAAGTGAGAAATCAAGAATCAATTCCCTATATTAATTGCATAATGAACAGTTGTCTTTTTTGTGGACTTTTTCTTTTGTGGTTTTTCTGCATGGCTTTAGGATTTCTAGATGAAGATTTTATATCTAAAAGTAGAAACAATAATGAAATAAAATATTTGACTATGACTTGATTTCTCCATTAACAGACGGCACAAAATTGCTTTATCAACTAATATGTAGAATAGCCTCTAAAGCCTATGCATAGTATAAGTAAGTAATAATTTGCAATATAGTCACATGACATGTAAGTGTTAACCAGATGATGAGTGTTCTGTCTCTTTCCCATATTCAGATGTATCAGAACATGGATGACCATGTTTCTAAACATCCTTCCGGCTACCAAAACAGGCAACCTTACAGCAGAGAGACGGGCGCAGGGCTGCCCTCTCCACAGGATCACGCTGAAGACTCGTAGAGAAACAATTTAGTCTTAAGAACTCCTATCCCCCTCACCTTCAACTGGTTATCGATTACCAAAACAAGATTAACTTCATCACTAAAAGAAAATGTGTTCTCAGCTGCTGCTTTGCTGGACTTTTCTCTAGAAGCTCTCTATATCTGCTGTTGTTTTCAAAGGAACTTTTGTAAAATTGAATTTGCACAAGGGAGGAAGAGCTGAAAATTAACTTCATTGGAGCATCTACCTACGTCCAAAGGCCTTCTCAGGCTGGCTTGAGTGAAAGTTGTGTACCTAAGTATAGTATATTCTTGTAAATACATAAAACAAAAAAATTTTGCTGAGGAGAAGCTGATATCATTTTTTAAATCTATGTTTTAAGATAATATGTAACTTTTTCAGCTATTTAGTGATATATTTTATGAATGGAAATAAAATTTCTACTATAGAAATGTTTGTTATTGAATTACTTGCACGGTATATTTAGGGCAAGACTTACCTGGAGTTCATGAACCTACGGAAATCGTGTGTGATGTTTTGTTTGTGCATGTGTGGGTTTTCTGCTACTGAGAAGGCCCATTCTTTCTTCAGATTCTTTAAGGGACCCCTGACTCCTGCCCGCTGACTAGGAGAAGAAGAGCTGATGTTGGACGTCTGCTGCCTTCTCTGTAGCACTCTTGCTGCAGTCCCCTTCGTCCTTTGGAGCTTAGCACCCTCCATCCTACAGGCTTATAGACTTGGACTTGTCCTCCTCCTTATATGCCCAGTGTAACCTTTTCTTTCTTCTTCTTGGCCTCCCTTTAAGTGTAGTGGCTCCAAATAAGAGCTCCCTACCACTTTTTAGCCGTGCGATGTTAGGCAAACAACTTCTTCAGGCCCCAGTTTCCTCTTCTGGAAAATGGATAATAATGGCATCTATCTTACAGGGCTGTTGTAAGAATTAAGTGAATTACATAAATCTTATATGTATGTTATAAATATATACATATATTACATAAACATATAAATCATTTAGGAAGATGCTTGGCCCATAGATATTATCTCATATTGTCATTTGTGCTTTCTTTGCTGGTTTTAATCCTTTGCTGTATACCAGACCTCATAAACTCAGATTACACTAATTTCTTTCTTGTTTATAATTGACTAGAGGCACAGCGCACGAAACCGTGCGTGAGTAGAGTCCCTAGGCCTAGCCTGCGATCAGGGCCATGTCCCTGCCCCTCCGTGACGCTCCCTGGTCTGCGATGCTTGCCTCCGCAGCCCCACAAAGCTCCGTGACACTCACTGCCCACTGCAGCTCAACAGTCCCCAGTCCGCCATGCTGCGATTGGAGCCTGCGGGACAGGAGTGGTGGGGAGGGACAGAGAGGTGGTCAATGCACCTCATGGCGACTGGTCGAGCGGTTGTTCTGGTCGTTCCGCTTATGGTCCCGGCCTTTTATTATATATGATTGATTTTTGAGAGAGAGAGGAAGGGGGTTGGGGCAGGGAGAAAGAGAAACATCAACTTGTTGTTCCACTTATTTATGCATTCATTGGTTGATTCTTGTATGTGCCCTGACTGGGGATCGCACCCACAACCTTGGTGTATCTGGACCATGCTCTAACCAACTGAGCTACCTGGCCAGGGCTGGATTACACTAATTCCTTCTTCACCTAACTGCTCCTATTCTCTCCACCACCCAGTGTTTTCCCTGAGCCATTGACAGATTCATTTTCCCAAAGTATCTATCTAGATCAGTGATGGCGAACCTATGACACGCGTGTCAGAGGTGACACGCGAATTCATTTTTTTGGTTGATTTTTCTTTGTTAAATGGCATTTAAATATATAAAATAAATATCAAAAATATAAGTCTTTGTTTTACTATGGTTGCAAATATCAAAAAATTTCTGTATGTGACAAGGCACCAGAGTTCCGTTAGGGTTTTCAAAATGCTGACACGCCGAGCTCAAAAGGTTCGCCATCACTGCTCTAGATAGTATCTGCATCTATCACTTCTGGGCTGGAGAGCTTGCAGTGGCTCCCGTGGCCATCTGCTGAAGTCAAATTCCCAGCATGCAGGTCCTTGCAGCTGGCTCACTGCATTTCTTGTACTAGGTAACATACACTCTATCTAGCCAGGAACTCCCGCCCCTGATCAGTGGACGTCTTAGGCATTCTCATCTTTTTTTTTTTTCTTTCCCTCGCCCTCCGTCTGCCTGGGACGCCAACTCCCTTTTCCTCTCCCTATTTAAGCTGTTGCTTCGTGACTAGCCTGGCACTGTCTTCTGCTCGAATTTTCCTCAGCTCTGTTCGCCGTTAGTGATCGCTTTCCCCACTGAAATCTTGGATGGGCTTCATGTCTGTCTCATCTGGTTGGCTCTGAACATAGAGTCTACCTATCTTACGTGATGATTTATTTTCTTAAGTAAACATCCTTTCTTTTTACTTGGATTTTAAACAAGTTAGAAAGTAGATATGATTTGTGCCAAGTTGTGCGCCACTCTTCTATTCAAATGTACAGTCAGGACACAATAGTATATGCACTCAATTAGTTCTTACCGACTCAAAGCATAAAATATGCTTGATGTTAAAAATTCAAGTAACTTTATGTTTTTACTTAGAGTAATAAGTGAAATTTCCCCTTTGTGCACCCAAATCCCAAAATGCTTCTTCAGGGGAACCACTGTTAAAAAAATTTCAGGTATATTTCCTCCACCTTGTTGTTTAAAGATATTTACATTACTCACAGGTACTTACACACAAGCACACATGCAGAGTTCTTTGATTTTTATATAAATGGAATTACCCTAGCCACACTATCAAACATGCTTTTTGTTTTTCACGAGGGGTCAATATTTTCCCAACTATGTAGTTTATGTACTAAGCACATGGTAGGAATGTGCTCCCTATTGTAGGGACTTTAGTCAGGGGGCTTTCCCTTCTAGCCAAGGAGGCCCTTGACTCAAGGTAGGGGAGTAAACATCCTCTCTTGTTGTGGAACTTTGTACCTTGATTGGATTCAGGCAAGAATGAAAACAGGAGTTGGAGCTGATCATTCGCACAGTACCAGTCTCTGTACTTCCCACTCCTAGATCTCTGAAGCTGCGCTGGTCCCTCTTCTTGCCCAAGCCTGGATCTCCGGCTGTCCTCGCAGAGGCAGTCTGCCCCTGTTGCATACAACCTGAGCACCTTGGTGCAAACACCCGCACTGGCTCGGTCTCCTTGGCTGAACGGAGGATTTCATCGGCTTTACCTTCTCTAGAAAGTCCTCTCTGTTTTGGTTGGTCTTTCTAGCTTCGAGCTCCATACTGATTTATCTTCACTGGTATATTCTTCTATCATCTTGATAGGACTTGAGAGAGTGGAATCACAGGCATTCGGTAAGCTTGTCCAAAGCTGCTGGTGATTAGAGGGAGGAAAATAACAGTGAGTTAACATTTATAGGGATATTCTCCTTTTCCTTCTGCCAGGGTGATTTTAGTCAGGACACACACACATTCTGAACCTGGTGCACTGTGGAGGGAGCCAAATGAACACATTTATACATGGGATGGTCTACCCAGCACACCCCTTGTTGTTGCAGTGTTAAAGGCTCCAAAGAATTTGATTTTCTTGAAAATGAATATTCTCTTGTTCATGAACTTTATAAAAATGGCACCATACTTTATGTAGACTTCCAGATCTGGCTTTATTAAAAAAAAAATCAACATTATGCTTCTAAGATTCACTCATGGTGTTACATGAACCTAGGGTTCTTTCATTTCACGTTGTACTATGTGAACACAAAATCACCACTATTTAGTCACTGTCACACTGATGACATGTGAAGTGTTCTGGATTGGGTGGGGTAATGGGTCCACAGGTATTCATTATATGACATTTGTTATACCAAATATGATATTTAAAAGGCAGCATTCTCTGAAGAAGAATGACACTTACAGTGAAATTAGATTCTATTAAACCCAGCTCTTACAACAGAGTGGGTTTTAGTTTAAGACTCGCTATGTCCCTGAAAACGCTGCACAGTTTCAGAACACAACTTACACTCACTGATGTTAGAGACCTGTTGCTGCTACTGCTTGGACAGCCCCTTCGGCCAGGCCTTTGCAGTTGTCTCACCAGTAGGTGGCGCCCTAGGACTACTGGTTTTTAACTAACCCCAGCCATCAGGCCTGACTTCATTACTACACCCTACACCTGAAAAGGCACACTTTATGCAGAATTAAAGAAAAGTTCAGTCAGTTGATTAGAAAGGAAAACAACCCTTTATAGACATAACTTCAATCCATTTATTCCGCATTCGATTGTTTATTGACTATGGTAACAACTGTGCATTTTATGTGTATTATTGACCACATTCCTGACATTTACTGAGCAGCCTAATGTCAGATTCTGTTGTAGGATCTGGTTTTTACCACTCTGTTCTGGAGTGCATTCATCTACACATGGAATTGACTTTTGAACTTCTTGGGCCACCTTCTGTGCTGTGTTGTCTGAACCTGGACTGGCTTCCTATATTGAAATAAGAAGTCTATTTCCTGGAGATATTTTTGGAGTAAGAAAAACACCCAGGGCTGTTTGGCCTGCAGCAGGAAGATGTCCTGGGTGACCGGTTATCACAGTTCCAACCCTTCAATTACTCACCTTCCTTTCTGTCCCTCCTTCCCCCACCACTGCCACTTGTGTTTCTTCCTGATCTTCCTTCTGTCTCCTTCTTTCATGAAGGACTTTCTTAGTAACAGATTCATCTGACCTTCTCTATCATTCCCACTATCGTTTTCGTTGAAAATATGTTTCTTCCTATGCCACAGTCACCATCAGCAACAGCAACAACAAAAAAGGTAAGGGGAGATTTCACCTAAAAAACTACGTCTTTTTAGCTCCTAGGGGATCAAACATGTATTAAATTCCAAATTATCTTAATGAGGCAGAAAAGGCTATGATGATTTTTTTGTGGTAAAATATACATAAAATAAAACTTCTCATTTTAACCATTTTTAAGTGCACAGCTCTGTACACTTAAGTACATTCATGTTGTTGTGCAACCAGCACCACCATGCATCCTCAGAACTTTTCCATCTTTCCAAACTGAAACTCTGCCCGCATCAAACACCAATTCCCCATTCATTCTTCCTCGGGCCCTGACACCCATCATTTTACTTTCTGCTTTTATGCAGTAGACTACTTTAGGTATCTCATATAAGTGGAACATACAGCATTTGTCTTTTTGTAACTGGCTTATTTCACCTAACATAATGTCTTCAAGGTTATATTGGCATTTATTGATACATGTATCCTAGAGCTGTGCTAATGACTTGATATGTGTTGTTTCATTTAACAAATTGTGAAGTAGGACCTTGTTCTGTAGTCATTTAACAGACGGTGAAACCAAGTCTTAAGAAGGTTAGACTCATGGAAGTACTAAGTGCAGGCCTGGGTTGGAGCCCACCCTGCCTGTCTCCTCACAGCCACACAGCCTCTGAGCTCCTTCCGGAAGCCCTTCGTCTTGCTTTGGCTCAGTCCTCAGCCAATGAAAATGGTCTGGTAACAGCAAGATTATAGGGTTTCCAGCTTCCTATTTGCCTCAGATCATGAATGTATATGTAGGAAAGCAAGCTGCCTTTCTGGCATCATACTGAGAAAACACTCCTGCATCAAGCTCCATGCACAAAAAGTTAATAGCTATAGTTGAAGGGAGCAGACACATGAAATGTTTCAACTAAGAAATGGAGTAAAAATTTAACTGTCTGTTTAAGAATTTTTCTCTAGCCCTGGGCAGAGAGCTCAGTTGGTTAGAGCATTGTCTCTTTGCACCAAGGTTTCTGTTTTGATCCCTGGTCAGGGCACATGAAGGAACCAACAAATGAACGAATGAATGGGTGGCACAGAAAACTGGTGATTCTCTCTCTCTTTCAAAAAGAATCAATAAATAAAATATTAAAAAAGAAATAATCTCCATGTACTGCTAAAAGTCTCTTAAAAGAAAAATTATAATAAAGTCAACTATAATATTTTCAGCAATCAGAACATAAGAATCATATCTTGTATGGCTAAACACAAATTATGAGGCTAATTATATATAAGTTAACTTTAAAAAACTAGCTTTTGATATATAATTCATATAGCATACAAGTCAGCTATTTCTAGTGTATAATTCAATAACTTAGCTTTTTGCTTGGATACAAATTGCCTTACCTCTGACCATCTTACATTACTTTGATTGCTTTGATTGGTAAGAGTCAAACAGGGTAAGTTAAGCCTCAGAGAGCTCTGTGGCATGAGCTGCCATATTAGTTCCATATGAATAATTTGTTTTTTGTCCGTGTTGTTTCTATATCCATGACTATTTAATTCCTTCATCTTAGTGTCTTAAAGGTTCATGTGTTGTAGATTATTTGGAATTCCATTATTATATGATAGAACAAAATAAAAGGAGGTTGGGAGAGGGGAAGTTAGGGGACTGTGTGAAAAAGGTGAAGGGATTAAGCAAAAAACAAACAACAAACAAAAAATCCCCATAGCCCTGGCTGGTTTGGCTCAGTGGATAGAGTGTCGGCCTGCGGACTGAAGGGTCACAGGTTTGATTCTGGTCAAGGGCACATGTCCCAGTTTTGGTTTTGGGCTTGATCCCCCAGTGGGAGGTGTGCAGGAGGCAGCCAATCAATGATTACCTCTCATCATTGATGTTTCTATCTCTCCCTCTCCCTTCCTCTCTGAAATCAATAAAAATATTTTTTTAAAAACCCCTCATAAACACAGGATGGTGATTACTAGAGGAAAAGGTTGGTGGGGGAGGTAGAAAAGGATAAAGGGGGGGATGGTGATGGAAGGAGACTTGACTTGGGGTGGTGACCACACAATACAATATACAGATGATGGATTATAGAATTATAACATAATTTTATTGACCAATGTCACCCCAATTTATTCAATACATTTATTTTAAATAAAAGGAGGTTAGCTTTCCAGTCTGCACCAGAAATGCAGGGACATCAGTAGACAGCCCTTCCTACCAGGCGTATCAGCATTTCCTGGAGCCCAAGCATATTCTACTTACAAATGCAGATGCCTATCTCCTGCTGCTCGCGGAGGAGCTGACCCATCCGCCCCGGGCTCCACGCCCCAGGCAGGAGTTGCTGGGAGGGTGGGGAGACCCTCCGTGTGCAGAGATAAGAGAAGGAATGGAGAGGGGCCAGGCAAAAAGGGTGGGGGCGAAAGCAATGGAGCCAGGTCCCCCTTCTTCCTCAGCTTCTGCTCCATCTTCTTTCCCAGTCACCCAGAGCCTAGAGTAAGGCTGGGGGGCCTGGACAGGCAGTAGTGTGGGCCCTGGACAGTCTCACCTTCCCTTTCCCTACAGCGTACCCTGGCATTGCAGATGCTGCACAGGTCAGCTCTGGAATGAACCGAGGCCCAGGGCGGTGGCGGCAGCAGAAGGGGACAATATGGATACTGGGCTGTTAACTGGGTCTGTGGCAAAACCTTGGAGCAAGGAATAGACTATGTGACTCTGGAGGCAAAAGGAAAAAGAAAGAAAATTCTGGGGTTGGTCCAACAAAGAGATTGTAATAGGACATGTTGCATTAGCCAACACCTAGGTAGTGCTATGCAAAGGAGTGTTTTAAGCACCTTGGTATGTTTATTTACTTAACTTTGCAAAAATTCTATTAGGTAAATACTATTATGATCTTTATTTAACAGACAAAGAAACTAAGATACAGAAAAGTGCAATGACTTGCCAAATGTCAGATGGTGGAGCAGAGAAGATCAGAACTCTCCTGGGTCCAAGCTCTCCACCCCAGCCACAGGCTGGCAGCAGCAGGCGCTCTGCGGGATGCCGTATGTTCCACACATGCATAGAATTGTGACAGGTAGTGTTAATATTCTATAGCTTCCTTCACACTGAAGGCAAGATCGGTAAATGTGGTACTTCTGGCACCAAATTTTCCCCTTTGCAAAACAAATTTCATCAGTTTCTTTTCAAGGGATGAGGTCTCTGTCCATTCTTCAGTCAAGGCTTTGGCCCAGGTAGTCAGGGTGAGTCCTGGCCTGGGACACATCTACAGAGTTAGGACAAAATCTGTAGCTGCTGACAGACTGTCACAGACCACAGTAGAGGCAGGGCTCTACTGTCACCTGCACCTTACAGGCCACAGGGACAAACGTGACTTATTGTTAACACGGTTGCTCTCTCTTTGAATTTGATTCAGATGGCAGCAAATGTGTAGCAGGATTGAGCCTGCAACCAAGGTACGTGCCCTTGACCGGAATGGAACCTGCGACCCTTCAGTCTGCGGGCCGATGCTCCAACCACTGAGCAAAACTGGCTAGGCTGCGTTTTAATTCTAACGGGAAATTGCAATATCTTTATTTTTTAAATCTGACTTCTCCTTTTCTTTGACTTCATCTTCCACAGTATTTTTGTTTTCAGTATCTGTGAAAGATATGAGGGTGAAAACGAATCTATGTGGTTATTTGGTCAACTGAGTCACCCCACAGGATTCATGGTTGCCCACCGCAGGCACGGTTCTAGGTCCCCTGTTTAATGAGCATTTACTACGTACCTATTGTGTTAAGCATTTGAAATACAGAGAAACAGTAAAATATACTAACTGTCCTCCGCAGCAGCAACAATAGGTGGGAAATCAAATTCCAAGGGGGTTGACGTGTGACCTGTCTTCGAGGTTCTCAGGGAAAACTTCCTTGGGATAATGTGGACATTAAAATGTTAATGACACTGAAACTGTATGAGAGTGAATGCTGAGAGTGAAATACGGCCCCTCCTGCCTTTGACGGTGGGAACAGTTTGAAAATGTTTGCCACACAGATCTTCACTCCCTGGATTAGAACCCTTAGCCTGTGTTTGCTCATTACACAAGTCCTCTGGGTCGGCTTCTCCCGAGGCATTGAAAACATGCCAACCTGGTGTCGCATGAAAAACAAGCTTGTGTGCTCAGCAACTGCAACCTGGTGAGCGGAGTCACGATCACCCACTCCGCCAGCGGGGAGCCAACGTCCCGCTGCCTGCAGCGATGGACATGGAGAAGGTCAACTCCATGGACTTCGGAGAATTTGTGGATGTGTTTGGGAATGTCATTGAGAGATGTCCTCTGATTGCAGCTGCTGTTTGGTCCCAGCGCCCGTTCTCTGACTTGGAAGATTTGGAAAAGCACTTCTCTGCCTTTATTGATGCGCTGCCACAGTCAGGTAAGGCTTCACAGACTGCGGGATTCTCCACAAGGGGTTTCAACTATTCTTAGCAAAACATGGTTAGACCTGTTTAGTTGGTTATAATTGATATATTTATTTAGCTAATTTTATTGTAAGGGTCACTACGTTTCCTTAAAATTAGAAAATGGGAGTCAAACACTTGCAAGGTGTTAGGCCAAAAGTCAAATGAAAGAATGTATGTTGGCTCAGGTAAAGTGGCTGTTAAATATTAAAGCTCTGAGGTCATGAGGAAGAGGATGGGCCTCACAGAGGCTCGGAGGCCGAAGGTCAGGCTGCGGGCCTACCCTCTCTCAGCTGAATGTGTTCGCTCTGGGAATGTCCTGTATGCAGGGAGAAGACAGGTCGATATCAGAATATCTCAGGAGCCCAGGGGAAAGAGCAAACGGCTGACATTTTTATCAGAAAGGGCCAGTTTGGACTGGATTGCTGAGGAAAGTAAACTCATTCAGATCAGCTTCTCCCGGAGGGAAGTAAAGGAGGAAAGACAAAAATCTGAATGAATTCCTCGGGAGAAAGGGAAAGAATTTGTTGATTTCTGCTGGGTAGGGAGAGAAAAGGAGGCACTTCAGGATGTAGGGTTAACTGCTGAGGTTTAGGCAAACCCCGAGTGACAGCCTCACAGGGATTTAGAAGCCAAGGGGGCCGTCTCAATACCCTTCAGAGAGGCCTGGGACTGATGAGCATAGGCATCGGATGCCTTACCTGGGCGTTCAGGTCACCCCCAGAGCCAGTTCTGCCTTCCAAAGTGGCCGCCTAGGCACTCGCATTCCACGCAGGGCTCCACGCCAGCGAGCCAGGTTCCTCCCCAGGTAAAGTTTGAGAATAGGTGGAGATAGGTTTGGCCCCAAGACCTCTAATCATTCGCTTTACCAAATAAAACTGCATGCCTAGGAGCTGAAGGGAGGGGAGGGGGACAAGGGTTGCCTTCACAGGGGCCCTTCCACAGAGATCTGGGCAGGGAGGCAGAACTCATGCTCTCCTCTCTTCCACCATGAGGCCAACACACAGAGTCTTGCCTGTCTGTCCAGGGCTTTGACACCTGGGTAATTTCCCATTGTCAGCTGAACAGCTCCCAAGTAAGAAACTCATTTTAATTCAGTTTAAGCACATCCAGGAAGAGTGGAGGACAGTGTTACAAAATCAAACTGGCAGAAATGTGGGGGCCATGTTGAGACCCATTTCTCAGGGCCTCCCAAAGCTGAGCTCCTCCCTCTGCCACTGGGCTCAGGCCTTAGGGGAGCTGATGGGCACTGGAGCCTTGTGACTGATGGCCCCCAGGAGCAGCCGGCCCAGAGCCTGCAGAGCAAGCTGGAAAAAGCAAGGGGCCTTGGGAGCCCGTGTTCAAAATGGCTGGCAGGAAAATGGGCGAGGCCAAATGCAAGTCTTCTAAGCCAGAAGGGAAATGATTTTTAAAGGGTGTGAATGCCTTAGGAATGACTTTTTTTTTTTTCCTATCAGGAAAAGAAAAAGAAAAAAAGGGAGGAAAATCCCATGACCTGTCTCAATACCCACAGAGGTGGTAGGGCTGGGGAATGAATGTATTGAGAGAGAAAGCTATGATGGCATAAATAATTGCAATCTATTATTCACTGGCTTCAACAGTGATTCAACATTTGTTTGGAGTCTGCTCTGTACCAGGAGCTTAGATAATGCAATAAAAATTCCCCCATTTCTGTCTTCTTTCCCACCAGCAGTCACCCCAACCAGCTTGACCAG
The DNA here is from genome assembly GCF_000412655.1 of Myotis brandtii. Classification (NCBI taxonomy): domain Eukaryota; kingdom Metazoa; phylum Chordata; class Mammalia; order Chiroptera; family Vespertilionidae; genus Myotis; species Myotis brandtii. The sequence continues at coordinate 686,115 of NW_005369552.1, read as the reverse complement.
AAGCTCTAGTTAAGGTTCGTTACGTCTAGTTAAGGTATCTCTCTGCTGGTGGCGCCTGCTTCTCAGCCCTAGCCTGGTGCCCACGCTGCTCTGGGACAGGCAGCTGGCAGCAGAGCCTCAGTGCAGTCTGGGTGGCTGCTGCATATCTGATCACCTTAATGACATCAGAGAGGTGGTATTAGCAAAGTAATAATAATAACAACAGTTAAAAGGTATTCAACCCTTACTATCAGTGTGTTTCAGGCACTTTTCCAAACACTTAGCATTTGTTAACTCATTTGACCCCCATACTAACCATATAAAACAAGTATTATCGTTATTGTCCCCATTTTAAAGAGGAGAAAACTGAACTGAGGAGAGACTAAGTAACTTGATCAAGGATACATAGCTAGAAAGTGGCAGAACTGGTGACCAAACCCTGACAGTCAACCCAGCAGCCTTAGAAGGATTTTCCAGAGAATCAGAAACAAAGTCTTGAAACAGTTTCTAGGAGTTTTATTCATTTGTTTACTAACATGTTCAATTAACATAAATGCTTGACGTCACAGATCCCGTTTTATTTAAATAATCAAATAAAATGGGATTTACTGCATAGTCAAGTTTTATTCCTTGAATAGTAAGGAACGAACTGGGTGTACGTCTTTATATCCTAAAACTAAAAGGGAGTTTAATTTTTTTCCCCTCACCCAAGGATATGCCTTTTATTGATTTTAGAGAGAGGAAGGGGGAGAGGGAGAGAAACATCGCGCATTTGCCTCCTACATGCCCAGCAACTGGGCATTGAACCTGCAACCTGGGTATGTGTGCCCTGACAGGGAATTGAATCCACCCCCTTTTGGTGGACAGGACTATGCTCCAACCAGCTGGGCCACACCGGCCAGCACTAAAAGGGACTTTAAAGAGATGTGCAGGCTGTGGTGATCTTCCTGGTCAGACATTTGTTTTTAATGATTTAAGAGAATTCTACCATTAGCAGGAAACTGAAAATCCTGTTTCTTGAGTAAACAAACCAAGGTTGACAATCCATAAAGATCATTAGCCAGTAGGTGGCAGTCCAGGATTAATATTTGGCTCCAGCAATAATTGGGTAAGTATCCTTTCAAGCCAACCTCTGGATTTCCAGGAGAGGGGGAATAGCAATAGCAAAGGGAAGAAGGTTGAAACACACACACACACACTCTCACACACATGGCCAATAATCAACCAGTTCACTATTGATTTGTGTTAAAAATCAAAGAGCAATAAAACAGTTATAATAGAGTTAATCGTGCTTCTCTGTGGAATTTCAGAATTGAAATTTGGCATAATTCATTATTTAATACTCACTTCAAAACATAGTTTTTGAATTAGTAGAACTACATACTAACAAATCCCTTGAATGTAGGCTATAAGGTAGATGAAACTATTAAAGAGATGAGACTGTCAAAAAATATATTTTAAAAACTCTTTCCCAAGAGTGAAGTATTGGTCAGTAAGTACTTATAGAGTGGCCCTGACTGGTTAGTTCAGTTGGTTAGAGTGTCATCCTGATATGCCAAGGTTATGGGTTCGATTCCCGGTCAGGGCACATATAAGAATCAACTAATGAATGCACAAATAAGAGGAACAACGATCAATGTTTTTTTCTCCTCCCTCTCCCTTCCTTCCTCTATCGCTCTCTAAAATCAGTGAATAAGGCCTAGCCAGTTTGGCTCAATGGATAGAGTGTCGGCCTGTGGACCAAAGGGTCCCAGGTTCTATTCCAGTCAAGGGCACATACCTTGGTTGTAGGATCCTCTCTGGCACAGGGCCTGGACAGGGCTCATCCAGGAGGCAACCAATCGATGTGTTTCTTTCACATCTATGTTTCTCTCTATCTTTCCTTCTCTCTTCTACTCTCCCTAAAAAATCAATGGAAAAATATCCTCAGGTGAGGATACACACACACACACACACACACACACACACACACTAAAATCAATGAATAAAAAGTAAAAAACTGGGAATAGGAACAGTGACCAAGACAAGTCCCTGAAAACTGGGAATAGGAACAGTGACCAAGACAAGTCCCTGCCTCAATGAGTTTACATTCTAGTGAAGAGAGACAGAATTAACATCCTATATAATAAAAGCCTAATATGCTAAGTGTCTGAACGTTTGACCAGTTGCTATGATACACACTGACCATCAGGGGGAAGACACTCCTACCAGTAGGTTAGATAGCTGCTGGGGTCCAGCCTACTGGGACTGGGTGAGATGGGCCGGACATGCCCTGGAGCCCTCCTATGGTCCCTCCCCAGCCTCTAAAACATTTCTTCTAATTAATTTCCTTTCAATGTGCATGAATCCATGCACCAGGCCTCTAGTAAATAAATAAGATCATATCAGATTCTAAAACTTATTAGAAAATATGTACCATTGTAGAAAATACATAATAAAAGAGCTCTTTCTTAAGAAATTATATTTGAGTTTAAAACCAAAAGATGAGAAGGAAGTAGTCAAATATCTAGGAGATCACTTTAAGAAAAAGAACCTGAGACTTTTGACACTTGGTGGGTACAGAAAGACCAAGGTGATTGAAGAATAGTGAGAAGTGGAGGAATATGAGGAAAGAGAGGTCAGGTGGAGGGACTGCTATAGTAATAAAAGTGAGAGGTGATGGTTCTTTGGATGAGGACTAAAGGAGGGGAGATGGAGATGTATGGCTGGATTCTCAAAATAGATTTTAGAATTAGAGCCAACAGGTGTTTTGGATTTGTTGGGGAAAGGCAGGTCAAAAACTAAGAGAAATTAAGGATAACTCCTAAGTTTTTAGTCTGAGCAACACGGTGGGTGGTGGCACTGTTTTCTACAATGAAGAAGACTTAAGAATTGAGTGGACAGGATGGAGAATGGGAGTTTGTTAAGTCTGAGATGCCTGATAATCACCTGGATAAAAATACAGTGTGTTGAGGTGAACCATAACAAAGGTACTAGATCTGGGTGTCATCAAAGACTTGATGGCATTTCAAGCCATGGGACTAGATGAGAACGCTTAGTGAATCATTGTAAATATAGAAGGGAGAAGATGTGAGTCCTGGGTACTTCAGTGTTAGTAATCTGGCAGAGCAAGAACCACTGGTGAAAGTAGGCTAGTGATGGTTATCTTTCAAGAAGGAGAGAGGGCCAACCCTGGGAAATACTCCCAAAGAGGTTTCAGGAAAAGAGGACAGCACTGGTCATGGGCTTGGGCAAGATGTCCATCATCTGTGCCCTTAATGAATGCAGCCTGGTGGGTGGGTGGTAAAGTGAACCTGGAATGAGAGATGAAGAAGTGGAGATACTACATAGAAAGCTCCTTTGAGTTGTTGTAAAAAGGAGCAGAGACACAGGGAGAATCTGGAGGACATCAGGGACTCAATAAAGGGATTTAATTTTGTTTATGGGACACGTGATTCTAAGGCATGTCTGTGTGTTGATGATAAGGCAGCGAGTTGAAGGAATAGAAATTGATGTTTGAAATGGCAGTCTTTGAGATGGACAGAGGGGCTGGCTTCAAGAACACCACTAGAGAGGTTGATCTTCAACAGAAAGAACAGATGATCCATTGTACCAAGAGGGAGCACACACTAGTTGGCACAGATGTAGGAACACAGGTAGATTGGAAAGGAGTTTTAAGCCAATTGCCTGCTCTTCAGTGGCCACTGTTGCCTGCCCTGTCTCCCCCCTATTGGGACAAAGAGTGCCAGCTCTTTGTTCCAATAGGAATTCTTAAGATTTCATGACTTGTGGCAGCAGCAACAATACATATCCACACTGACATCTCTACATGTGACATGCCAGTGTACAAGATTTTGGAAAAGACTAAAGAGCAGGCAGCATTGAAATGGCCCGGAGAACCACTTTGGCATTCCAGGTGGGAGGACCTGCAGGACTGAGGCAGGGAGGTGGGAAGTACCAGCCCCGCTAGGGTTTCACGCCAGGGCTGAGTGTTCTTACAGGGTGCAACATTGGAAAGGGTACCGAAGCTTTGGTACAAGCCAGGGGTCTGGATCAGAGCCATCTTGGGCAGCAGTAAAGGGCTCAGTGGTTTGGGGCAATAAAAACAAGACTGGACATCAGTTTCTATTTCTTGCAGCTAAGGTGTTCGTGTATGTAAGTTCCAGTTTATTTTTTAGTCTCTTTTCTTCTTCCCTTTGCTCTGCCCCTTTTCTCAGCCTCCTTTCTCTCCCCCTGCAAACAGTGGAAAGAAAACACATGCTTAATTCTAGGCAAACATTAACCCCAGGCGATATTTTTGAGAGAGAAGACAAACCCAGGGGAATGAAACGAGAGGAGCAAGGGCAGAAGGAAAGAGGCATGTGGGTGTGTGCGGGACAGTGAGGGGAGTCCCTTGGGGGAGGAGTAAGGGGACAGGCCCTGCCCCCACACCAGGGCCCCCTACTGTCCCCAAGCTTGAGCTGGGCTGGGCCTGGGAGAGTAAGAAATAGGGGGAAGGGAAGCTGAGAGACCTGGGGTCAGGTGAGAGGACTAGGGATCAGTCCCCTCTACTGGAGGCTGCTTTGAAAATCTGAATATGCAAGGAGGGAATACGGGGCGGGTCCTGCCAGGTGGGAACAGTTCCCGCCACCCCAGCCTAGTCCTCTGAGGGTCCTGGGGCTGGGTGAATGCACAGCGGATCCAGCAGCTACGTGGCACAGCCAGGCCCGGCTCAGGGGTAGGAGGCCAGCAGGTAGGGAATTTAACATGTACATTTTCACACCACCTGGATGGGTGGGATGCAGGAAGCAGGAAAGAACCACCTCCTGTTTGCAGGACCTGAGGGACAGAGCCCTTGAGAGTGGTGGTACAGAGGTGGGATTATTGGTGACATGGGTTTCGTTTTAAACTCCCCTTAACCTTGTAGAGGCAGCTAGTGCTTCCAAAATGTCCCATGATTTGGAGTTCAGGTGTGATCAGCTACTGGCTAAGTGACCTTGGGGAGGTCACCTAATCCTTTCTGGGCCTCCATTGAATCCTCTCTTAAATGCAGATGTTCCCCCACAGTTCTCCCCACCACTCAGGACTGTCGTAATCTGGCGTTCGATGGCGTAATCACAATCATTCTTTAATTGGGCAGAAATTATAAAATTTGATTAAAGGGATGTTTACATCACAATGAAGAAGGGTTTTAAAATGTTTATTTATTGATTGACTTGAGAGAGAGAGAGAGAGAGAGAGAGAGAGAGAGAGAGAGAGAGATTGTTCCATTTAGGTTTGCATTCATTGGTTGATTCTTGTATGTGCCCTGACCGGCCTCAGAGTCTGGGGATAGTGCTCTAACCAGCTGAGCTACTCGGCCAGGATGAGGGAGGGTTTCTATGACCCCCCTTTCCAAAAGAACCCCCTGCCTGTTCCTAGCACCAGAGCCAATGCTTCCAGCTGCACCTCAGTCAGTTAGTTTCCTGTGACCGAGAATAGTGGCAGTTGGATGTTTGCTGGCATTGGGCACTGTGTTTTAGTCGGATGAGTTGTCTCTAATCCTGACAACTACTCAGCAAATTTGATGGCATTACCTTCATGGTACAGATCACCGCTTCCTCTCATCATATTGGAAACGCGCCCAGCCTTGAGGGCTCCAATTCTCTCAGGAGAGCTAAGTAGACAGACTGGCCAGGGCTCAGGAAAACCCCCGTATTAGGACTATGTTTATTTATTGATTGACTTGAGAGAGAGAGAGAGAGAGAGAGAGATTGTTCCATTTAGGTTTGCATTCATTGGTTGATTCTTGTATGTGCCCTGACCGGCCTCAGAGTCTGGGGATAGTGCTCTAACCAGCTGAGCTACTCGGCCAGGATGAGGGAGGGTTTCTATGACCCCCCTTTCCAAAAGAACCCCCTGCCTGTTCCTAGCACCAGAGCCAATGCTTCCAGCTGCACCTCAGTCAGTTAGTTTCCTGTGACCGAGAATAGTGGCAGTTGGATGTTTGCTGGCATTGGGCACTGTGTTTTAGTCGGATGAGTTGTCTCTAATCCTGACAACTACTCAGCAAATTTGATGGCATTACCTTCATGGTACAGATCACCGCTTCCTCTCATCATATTGGAAACGCGCCCAGCCTTGAGGGCTCCAATTCTCTCAGGAGAGCTAAGTAGACAGACTGGCCAGGGCTCAGGAAAACCCCCGTATTAGGACTTAAACGCCTAGGAATCACACGGGGGTGGGGGCGGGGGGGGAGGTCTCATTTGCGGCCTAGGTGATTATGAGAAGCGGTCTCTCAAGAAAACCTTGTACTCTGCAGTGTATTTGGGATCTACTGTTGGAAAAGGAGAATGAACCTCAGACAGGGCGGATGGTGAGTGGGTGCTGTTTTCCTAAAAGGAGGAAAGCTGCTTTCATTCAAAGGGCTGTGGAATTCCGGCTGGAAATTTCTTTTTTCCAGTTAATCATCTGCAGGGCTCGTTGGATGCCTGATTCCAGAAGGGCCACAAAATCCTGGGCATTTCTTTGCCACGCCCCGTGGGTGTTACCCCTGGGGACCCTTACCGTCCTCCTTCGGAAGAGAACGAACCCCATTCCTCGGCCTTAGCAGGAAGTCCTCAGGCCCTTCGCCCCGCCCTCTTCCACATCAAAGCCCCCCTGAGAGCAAAGGACTTTGAAAAGATACAAAATGCTCGGGCTTCTTATCGCGTCCCTGCTCCCTCCCGAGCAAGTCGTAAATTCCGAGTCTCAGCGGCCTCACCTCCTCCACTCCTCTTGCCCCAAGGTCTCAAAGGACAAATTTGTCGCTTCCCGCCCCGCTCCGGGGCCCTGGCCGAGGCTAAAGGAAGCGGGGACGGAGGGGCGCCAGATTCGGGACCTGTTTGTGGGGCTAGTGCGCTGGGCGCCCCGCTCCTGCGGGACACTCCTTTTTGCCCCTCATCCCCTCCTGGGAACCTCGACTCCCTCCCGAAGCCTCTGCGGGGCGGGGCGGGGCCGGCGGTAGTCTCGTTCGCGCGGTCAGCCCT
>NW_005369552.1:670441-678855 GCF_000412655.1 Myotis brandtii | reverse complement strand
GCGCGACCCTGCAGGGTGCGCCCTCCGCAGGAGGCTGACGCGGGCCCGGACCCGAGTCTACACGCGCGCACAAAGGAGAGGAGAATGGAGGCGATCACACGAATAATGAGCCCTTTTGTTCACCCCACCGCCACACTCGCACGCTTTGCCAAAATGTCTATGTAGTATCGTGCCTTGTCCCATTCATCTACCTTTGCAGCCCGTTGACACCGCCAGCTTTTGTGGTTTCCAAAGCGCTATCCAGCTTTGGCGACCCACCCTCTCCTGCTAAGCGGAGTTGCCAAGCAAAACTGACGGAAAAGGAATCTTTTATTCTATAGCGGTTTGTCTGTTTGTTCTTCTCTCACTGCACTTGCCGCACAGACATTTGCCTGTGGGTGGAAGCGGCATTCTCTCTCTAGGGCACCTACAGGAGCCCTGGCAGGGACAGCAAGCGCTGATCTCTGTCTTCGGCGCCAGGGACGTGGCGATTGGGGACGGTGGGCAGGAGAGCCCGCGCTGGGCAGCGCTGGGAAGGCGCCCGGTGGGGCAAGCGGAGTGGCAGCTGAAGTCGCTCGGAAGAGAGGGGTGGGAGTGGGGCGGCTCCAAGCTGGGCAGGCCTGTAGGTCAGGGGTGGGCGGCTTGCCATCTCTCTCGAAGGTGGGCTCCTCAGAACTTCAGACTGCCTAGGAGACACAGTCATTTTTTAAAATTAACAAGAAAAAAATCAATAATTTAATGACACTTATGGAACAGAGCTGGATATTGCCCCTCCCCCCCAGATGAAGATGAGACACCATAGTGGTGATAAATGGGAGAAAATTGGTGCCCACAGACATGTTTTTGGCAGGGTAGGGGAGTAGGTGGTCGTGTCAACCCTGGGGATCCAGAGCCCCAGCTGACTGGGCAGCTCCCTGCACTGGCGGCCAGAATGTCCACTCCTGCAGGCTCTCTCCCGCCCTCCCTCCCTCCCTCCTTGCCTCCCACACACACATCGGAAGGTCTAACTGACCCCCAACAAATACTACTTAGGTTTCTGTTGGCAGAGGAGAAACTAGCCATGTGTATCCTCTTGATGAGGGCAGAGTTGGCCCTTTTAAAGCCAAGAGCCCCCATTAGTGACCAACTGGTCTGGGTTAGCAGCAGCAACAGCAGCAAGAAAACCTTTTCCGTAAAAAGTGGTGTGGTTGCACCCTTGGTTGGGGCTGAATTCAACAGAAAGAAGCTACTCTGACAGCACCGGAATTTTAATCAAAGAATTAAAATTCCCTGTTAGTGGTAAGGGTGAAGGCGTTTGTGGACCGGATCTGTGCCAGGTGCCTTTTCTGGGTGGTGGAAGGCCAGGTGCACACCACAAAGGCACTCGGTGATTCGGTTTCTGTGCTCTAGGGCCCAGAGGCAATGGAGGAGCCCTTGGGCCTAGGGCTCGCTCCAGCCAGGGTAACTTGGGGGCTTTCCTGAGATGCACAAGAAACCTGCATCTCAGGAAACAAGTGCCACAGGCTGGGCCTGACACTCAGAATTTTGCACTAGATTCAAGGCACCCTGTCCAAGAATGGCTGCGGCCAGCACTTAGATAACTCGGGCCCCAAATGCAGAGTCTGGGCTCCTCCTGTAAATGTGCCCACCCTAAGATAGGGAGACCTCCCCAGAGCTGAGACGGCCAGTGGTGTTTTCAGAATGAGTGTAGATATGATCTGGGCCTCTCAGGCTCGACCATGTGTCTCCAATTTCACAGATACATTTCAACGGTTCAAAGCTTGTGGGGGGAATTGTTTATTTCTGCAGGAGGGGGATACACGTGGGGAAAGACGCTGGACCCGCCCCTTCAAAGGAGCTGGTGGTTTAGGGGAGGGAGAGCTGGCTGAGTGGTGCCTCTTTCAAAGGATGCCAGAGCCTTTACAGCCAGGAGGGCGGACACGGGTCTGGGCGCCCGGCTGGGAGGGCCCTGGCCAAGCTGCCGGTGGCTCCTGCTTTTTTCTCCGGTAGGAGCAGAGGCCGAGGGGTAGGAGCAGAGGCCGAGGCCGTTCCTCGAGCGGGCAGGTCACCTGTGGCTGCCGAGTCTGGCAGGACAGTTTTCTCCAGCCACGATTTGGCTCAAACCCTGGGCTTCTGCGGGCCTCAGCCTGGCGGGGACAGTTCCTTGTTTCCGGGCTCTGGTGCGCAGGATGCGGGAGATTTACCAACAGCAGGACCCCCGCCTGCGCGCTAACGGGGCGGCGTGGGTGGCCAGAGCACGCTTAGTTGAGTGTTGGGGGCGCAGAAGAGGTTGGTAGATGCCAGGGTGAATAAGAATACTTCACTTACCAATTCGTTACAAAAGCATGACGGCACCGCTAAGGCGAGGAGCTGTTTTCAGTTTCTGGAACCCTTCCACCCCTCCACGTACACGCCCTTCTGAGGAGGAGGGTCCCCTTACCGTGGGCGAGCCCAGCCCGCGTGAAGGGACCCGATAGCCCCCCGCTAGGAATTCCCGGGCCCAACCGAGCTTGGCTTTCACGTGAACCACGGAACCGGGAACCTGAATGCGGGCTCCTTTCATTGGGGGGGGGGGGAGGCTTTTTGTGTCTAAATGCTGTCCACCCACACGGATGCGGGAAGAAGGGAAGGAGGGAAAGACAACACAATTTCTTTTCATAACCATTAACTCGTTTTACATCTGACACATGTCTGAGAACAGCCACAGGTAACAGCTTTTGTTACAAAATGAAGAGCTCTTCTCAGAAGTGCGACAAAAGCAGATGGAGATCTTCTTTGGCAATTGGAGAAAAATCTGGGATAGAATTTGTGGAAAATCCACCAACCAATAAACGAATAAACCGCAGCGAGCAGGTGCCTGTTGAAGGGAGAAGTAAATAGGACGGGGAAGTCTGAAATGTCCCCAGAGCAGAAATGGAGTGTCCTGGTGCAGTTGGGGAGTTGGGGTTCCCGGAGTCATGGGAGGCACTGTTTCCGGGGTGGCACCAGCAGCGTGAGGAATAATTAACACAGGCACAGAATTAGAAGTCATCCCCACAGCGCACACAAATTATGAAAATTCTATGGCACACCGAAAATATGCTATCTTGTTTGCTAATCTGACAAAAAATAAGTATAATTTAGATTCATCCACACCAGGAGACTATTGTTGTGTTGGCTGTTGTCATTTTTAATTTGATAACCTAAGGGAAACATGCAGTACCTGACTAAGAGGTCCGCGTGTCCTCTTTTAGGCAGGTAGTGCATGTTTCAAAAGTTCTTGCAGCACACGGGTTGAAACAACGGCGGCAAGAGAGCAGCTCATTCACTTTTAGAGACTGGAATCGCTAGATGTGCAATCCTGGCGAAGTCACCTAACCTTTCTGCGTCTCTGATTTCTCTTTGTAGAATGAAGGGCTGCACAGACAGTACGCCCCCGCCTCCTCTGTAGGGAGAGTCGTTTTCCAACAGGCCCGCGGCTCCAGGAGAGCGGGGACCTTTCCCTGCTCCCCCTCTTCAGGTCCCATAAAGCCTACTGTGTAGGGCTTCCTAGGAACATATTTTCATATGATAAACAAAGGTCACCTTAAGCAGGAGGCGCTGGGGAGTGAACACATGGTAACTGAAGGCTCTGTGGGAACCTCTAGCTCAGGGGTGGGCAAACTTTTTGACTCGAGGGCCACAATGGGTTCTTAAACTGGACCGGAGGGCCGGAACAAAAGCATGGATGGAGTGTTTGTGTGAACTAATATAAATTCAAAGTAAACATCATTACATAAAAGGGTACGGTCTTTTTTTTTTTTTTTTTAGTTTTATTCATTCAAACGGGCTGGATCTGGCCCGTGGGCCATAGTTTGCCCACGGCTGCTCTAGCTGCTGCTGGCCTGAGAGCTGGGGCTCCCAGCATCAAGGGTTTTCCTCTGGGGCGAGACCCAAGTTTCTCCCTCTTGGGGCTTTAAATGGTTCTCTTGTGCCCATCCATCACACAGAATTAGCGTGCATTATATAATATGCACACAGTGTCCACAGACTGATGTCAGCAGAAAGGGAAGAAATGGGCCACCCCACCATTTACTCACATAACTTTCACCCAATGAGCAAAACCAGATTTCTGCTCCCAGATTCTGCCCCCTCTTCTGAGGCTCTTTATTTTCCCAGGTCTCCTGGCTTTGAGAATGTAACTTGATGAGAAGAGCAGGGGAAAGGTGTTGCTTGCCTTGGTTCAGAGCGCTTGGAGAGCGCTAGGCACTGTTTCCCCCTCTGTCTGGCGCACTGGTCCCTGAGTCCACGCCGCCTCCCACACGTTCAGGAGCTTTTGCTCAGGCAGAGAGGACCAGACACTCAGTTTGACTCTGCTGGGCAGGGACAAATCTGCTCCGGGGCAGCTTTGGACAGCCGTGGTCCCTCCTGCTTTTCAGGATGAACACACTGGGCTGCATGTGGCCTGATGGGGCCAAGCAGGCGGTGGGCGCTGGGGAGACCCCGCAGAGGGGACACTGTGATCCATTTTTTCCCAGTGAGGTTAGCTGAGTGGGCTGTAGCAGGCCAGGGTGGAGATGTTGGGGTCAAATCAGCCATTATTGAGCCTTCGTGTGTGTGTGTGTGTGTGTGTGTGTGTGTGTGTGTGTGTGTGTATGTGTGTGTGTTGGGGGGTGTTGCTGATTGAATGCAATGGCTGAGGAACTCCCTAAACTCCAGTGAAGTAGAGATTGAGTCATTTTTCCAACAGCAATATAGATTGCCAAGCTGAAAACTTTATCAGACATTTTCTTCTTTCTTACTCGTCCTTAATTATCCTGAAAACTCAGGCCACGGCAGGTCAGGGTGAGGGTTTCCTGTGCAGGGGTGGAGAGGGAGTCAGGAAGGGTGCATTATTTGGATGATTTTCTTGATCTTAAGAGGGATTTAGAAAGTAGACTTGCATGGGAAGGTGGGTAGAGAGGGCCTGCCCTGTCTGGGTTACAAGGGTCACAGCCTCCCCAGTTTCCAGGAGCCACAAATATGGGGGAAAGCAGGGTCCCCCAAGGTGGAGCAAACACCGGGGACCTTTGAGCAGGGAGGGAGCCCTGTCAATGATCTGTGGATTCAAGGAGTGTCTCATCTGCTTAGAGAAGCAATCCGCCCCTTCCGGCACCTCCTGCTTCCCATCCCCCTCTGCACCCCTGCCCTTGCCACCGGGTGGAATCCTGGAAGCCCCAACCTTCTCTGAGGAATGTGGAATGGCCTCTACACTGTCAGTAACAAAGAGAAGCCCCTTTGATAACTGAGTTGTGGCTGCCTATGTAGTCTTCCTGACACTTTATTTACCTGGGTCCCTCCTCTCACCCTCTTTTGTCTTTAAAAGCCTGATGTAGCTCTGGCTCCATGGGGCCACCACAGCTCCAGCCCCAGTCCAAGTCCAGCTCCCAGCTTCCCAAATAAGTTGGCCTCTTCCAGAATGATTTGCTGAAGGCTTCTCTGGCGAGGCAGCTGGGGGAGACCAGAGGTACTGGCTGGAAAGGAGCCTTGAGCAGCAAGGTTGGGGATGACCTTGCCAGGTGCTTCTCAGTTCAGGCCAAAAGGCTCTGAGGAAACTGCCAAGCACCTTGGGTCTAGAACTGAGAAAGCGCTGCTTGGGGCCCTAATGCAGGTCGCACCCCCATTCTCCCAGGGCCACACACCTGCACCCAGAGGCTGGGGGAGCCACCCCATCCACAGCAGGCCTCGGAATAGCCACCTAACAATGACCTGCTAGAGGCTAAGCCATCAGGATAAAGAGATCCAGGCCCTCTTCCCATCAGCCACCTCCACCCATCTCTGGTTGCTCCCATTGCCTTGCCACTGCAGCACCCGATGGGAGGACAGCCTTAATATGAGAGGGCACATCCACTCTGAGGAGCTTGTCCAAGGACATCCTTATTGGCTTGCCCCTCACCCAACAGCCCAGACCCCAAGCTCATGGGCGGGGCCATGCCACTACTATGGACCCTTTTTTTCCAGGAAGGAAATTAATTAGTTTTCTCAAGCATTTCCTTTCTCCAGCCCTTGAACCCCAAGTGAGTCTCAGGCTTCCCTGTAGTCCGGCCAGTTCTGGGCCTGGCATGACCCCTAGGGCCAGAGCAACTCAGGCCACCCCCAAAGCATCTGGGTGGGCAGGCCAGAGCCCTTTCTCTGATGCAGAGCACAGAGACACAGCTGGAAAACCAGGACAATTAGCCAGTGGCTTGCAGCCGGGCCATAAAAATGCAGGAAGTGGCCACCACAGGGCAGGGCGGAGGGGATGGCTGTCCCCAATAAAGTGATTGTTACAAAGAATGCTCACATTCCGAAGACACAGGCTCAAGCCTGGGCCTCCGCTGACTTTCAGAGCTTGAGGCTTGGGAGGGGGTGTGGGGACGGAAGGAGGGACTGTGTCTCCAGGAAGAGGAGGAAGATGTTTACTAGATCAAAAGTCCGCAGTGCCCATCACTTAACCTCTCACATTCCTGCCCCATCAGGACTGCAGACACCCTTTCACATGCACACCCCACTCAATGATTTGAGTTTTGTAATGGGGCTTGCAATGTATTTTCTGGAGAGGTCCGATGACTCTCAGCTGTCTGGGCCAGGCTCAGGGGTTCCAGATAGATGACCTACAAGGGTCTCCCACCTCTTGAGTGCTCAGCTTGCTTCCTTAGGCAACACAAAGGACTGGAGGGACTAGCAAGCAGGAGATCCCGAGGCCCTGGACCTCTTTGGGCCTGGCGTCTCTGCACCATGCATTTAGGTGGGTGTCGTCTGTAAAATGAAGAGCATGACAACACCAGCTTTGTTCCGGATCTAGGGAGAAGTGGGGATCAGGGAAGATGGGGCACATTAGAGCTAACAACAACAACAACAACAACAACAGAAAAGACACTGGAAAGGGCTCCAGAGATGACTAGATGAAGTGACAAATACCAGAAAAGCACTTGAGAAGGAGCATCAAGTACAGATCTGGAGGAGAGAGGCCAGCACCCTGCCCGTTCCAGAGCCACCCAGTCAGCCTGCCCAGCCCAGCCCAGCTGGCCCTGTGAATCCCAGCCTGGCACTGCCATCTGGATTCAGAGAGAAGGCAGACAGCCACCTCAGGCCCACTCCCTATAGTTGCTAAACCGAGAGAAGTGCGCATGCAGTAGCCAGATCACCTTGGCCTGCACCCCTCTAGGTGCAGATCCCCAGCCAGGCCTGCAGCATAGGTCCCCAGAGCCCCTGGCTCCTTGGACACAATGCTTCAAAAACCAAGGAAGATCCTTTCTCAACTCTTCCCCACCCAGAGCTTTTCAGAGGCAGTCATTAGTAATGGGCCAGGGTTGCCTTACCATCCCCTGGAGATGAAAAACAATTTTCTTCCAAGAACGTTTTATCCACCTTGTAAAGTGCTTTTAGGATCTAGGTACACATTACCAGACAGTCTAGGCTCCCCTTTCCTTGATTTTTAACCACATGTTTAAGTATAATGAACATATAAGTGTAGCTCGTGGAGTTTTCATGAACACACGGTGTAACTAGTACCTCACTCTAGCAACCCCCTCCTGCTCCATTACTGCCCTCCACTAGCTTGATTACTAACTTGGTTTGTAGTTAAGACTTTTGAGTCTTAAGTGTAATTTCTTAAAATTAATTGCTTTAACTTAAATCCCAAATGTTAGATGGACGGGAGATGCAGCCCACAGCTAGGGTCATAATTTATCTCATGCGGAAGGAGGAGCGGTTTCCTTGGGGAAAAAAATAAATGATCAGCGATGACAGTTGTTGGGGGCTCACAGGAGTTCTGGCCATGGCTCAAAGCCGGAAGGAACCTCCGAATCTCTACTTCCTCCGCTCTTCACCTCATGGTTAGGCTAGAAAGGCTGTCATCAAAGCAATGGCTTCCCTTTTCTCTTAGAATAGAAGGAGCATCTTGAACCCCTCTTTTCTGCAAATGATGAACACAGCCCCTTAGCCTCCAAGTTCAGATTCCCATCAAGACAGCTCTTCCCCCCCTCTCTTTTGCAAGTTTCTTGATTTCATTCTTTGAACCTGTGATTGGAGGTTAAAGTGCACCGGGTTGGAAGGAGGAAGCTCTTAACAATAAAGGTTTGAATATTTAGCTGTGATCGAGTCGCCGCCTTCTCGAGAGCTGCCCCCCACCCCTTATCTTTTAAAATGCAAATCATATTTTGGGGGTTGTGCGCAGGGTGCGCGCTGCACCTAGAAGCCTCCAGCCATTGGTGTCTGTGTCATTACTAATAGAGTCCTGTAAACACTCGTTAATCACGTAAGGCCTTTGGCCCCAGGCTCCGCACGCCAGCCAGTGGCGAGTCTTCCCCGCCTCTGCAGCCCGGTGGAAAGGAGGTGGGAGGAAAGAAGGAAGAAAGGGAGGGAGGGAGGGTGGAGACAGGCCAGTGGGAGGGACCGCCTTAGAGGCAGAAGCGCCGCGAGGAGCCAGCGAAGCACCGCGGGCTGGGGCGCAGCCACCCGCGGCTCCTGCCCTCCCC
>NW_005369552.1:670210-670431 GCF_000412655.1 Myotis brandtii | reverse complement strand
CACTTTCGCTCCCTGCGGCAGCCCCCAGCGTCCGTCCCCAGGCAGCATGGTGAGGTTGGCTGTCGGGCCCTCGCCACCATGTACGTGAGCTACCTCCTGGACAAGGACGTGAGCATGTACCCCAGCTCCGTGCGCCACTCTGGCGGCCTCAACCTGGCCCCGCAGAACTTCGTCAGTGCCCCCCAGTACCCGGACTACGGCGGCTATCATGTGGCCGCGGC
>NW_005369552.1:668699-669855 GCF_000412655.1 Myotis brandtii | reverse complement strand
CGCGTGTCCCGTGTGCACCTGGGTGTCGGGGGCTGTTGGGGGCTCCGCGCCAGGAAGGAGGGTCCGGTTGACAACATCAGGAAGCCCGGGCCCTCGGGGCTTCCCTAGCCCCAGCGCCTAGGCTGGAGGGGGTGGGGAGTGAGTATTTTGGTTGCACACCCCGGCTCAGTTTCGGGGAGAAGCACGGCTGTACCAAGTGGGTCGCGTCCTCCCCACTTGCTGCCTCCGCTCGCACTCGGTGCGCAGCTTCCAGTCAGCGGGAAGAGGGAGTCCCCAACTCTGCCGGCCGGGCTCTGGACCCCCTCTCCACGCCCTCCTTCCGCATCCGACTAAGGAGAGAGGTGGCCTGGGCGGCCAGGCGGGCGCCCTGAGGGTCCAGGTCTAGCCTTTCGGGCTAACTCAAGGGATCGGAGCTGCAGCAAGTCCGAGAGGTTCTGTGTCTGGAAAGGAGGTGTTGACTCTAGGAACTAAGGGGGCGCGCCCTGGGCTCTGAACTTTTGATCTGCAAAAGGGTTATTTCAATCCGAAGCAGGAGGGCAAGAAACCGCAGAAGGGAGGAGAAACCGCGGTGCGGATTTAGTCTCTGCTCCAGACAGGAATCGTTTGTTCCGAATCGAGAGTCTAGGAGAGTGTGTATGTGTGTGTGTGTGTGTGTGTGTGTGCGCGCGCGCGCGCGCCAGATGCTTGCTCAGGAGCTGTTCCTGCAAAGGTTCTAGGTTTGCCGGACTGTGGGCCTCATTGGTTCCAGGGCTGCCACTTACAGTGTCGGAAAGTGTGTTGGGGAGAGTCCTGTTGGCATCTCCTTTTTATTCCATGAGATCTTCCCAGCCCTCTGCACTTCCGCCTTTTTCTCTTCCCTCCTTTCTGCCTCAGCCAGGCCGCAAGCAGGTTATGGTCACTTCGCAGAAGTTTATAGCCAATTACAGCCGTATACATCAGAGCAGCCGTCGGGGGCTGTCTCTGGGGATCGGTTTCTGTGTCACTGGGCACATGCCAGGATCGTTCGGTGGGAAATGTGGCCGCCCAGGGAGAAGCCACAGGACCGGCCCGGAGGCTTGGTTCCTTCCCCTAGAGGGGGCGCCCTGGTCGGAAAGAGTGCGCACCCAAAGGCTTTCTTTACAGAGCCTGCCAGGAGCGCAACAGGCGGGGACCCGAC
>NW_005369552.1:663295-668521 GCF_000412655.1 Myotis brandtii | reverse complement strand
GGGGAGGCCGCGGCCCGCGGGCCGGAGCCCGGCTCCTCTGCTGAGCGTCATCTGTCAAGGGGCGAGGGGGAGGTACTCAGCCCGGCCCGCTTTGATATACACCTTCCCAGCCTTGCCATTGTCTCTTTTAGGGCCCGGAAAGAGGGTGGTGACTTTCGCAGTCAATAATGAATTCTGGCAAGTCCCTCTCATCTCTCCCCTCTTCCAGTGCCCTCCTTAGTTCCCAGGGGGTGCGGGGCGCCTCCAAGACCCTTGGGCGCGGGCCGCAGAGCGCCAAGCGGCCTGGTCACCGCGTTTACCGGCCCGGCCGCGGTATTCAGCACCCGAGCACCTCAAGGCGAGTGTCTCTACTGGGGAGCGGGGCTCGAAGGACTCCTTTGCGCCCCGCTCCCCAGCCCTGGAGGTGTGTTTCGTAGCTCCAACCTGACTTCAGTGCCAGCCGCGCCTCTACTCTCTGCCTAACCTAGTCTGTTTCTCAGTTTCCTCGTCTGTGAAAAGGGCGACTACCTGTGAGGCGGTAACGCGTGGGAATGCGCCCACCTCTTGGCAGACCCTGGAGACGTGTTAGTTCTCTTCACTTTTTTCGGTGGCGCGGGGTCGGGGCCGCTGCGCCCATTCAAATGCGCCTGCCGGGCGGTGTTTATGTTAATGCGCCTGGCGGGGAGGGGGATGAAAGCTGGGGCCGCCATTTGCTCAGTAGTGGTAATTCAAACAGAATGCGGTTGTTATTAAGGCATTGAAAGGGCTTTTCTTTGATAAGATCGCCTTGTCCGGCATTGTTTGCGACTGTGTTCCGCTTTCAGCGGCTTAGGGGAGCTCCCTCTGATCCAGCCTGTATCTTCCCAGGGAGCTTTTGTTATGGTTTGCAAAGGGTTTTACCTGAACAAAGTCGGCCTGCGGGGCATTAAACACCTCGGAGTAGCTCCCAGACCTTTTAGATCTTTCGGTGGGACTGGGCACTGGGCAGCTGAGCCAGTTCTGCTTCCAGAAGACCCCGGCCTGGCCATGACTCTGCGAGGGTTGACCCAGGACAGGACAGGCAGGCGCGGCGGAGACACCAGGCTCTGGTCTGCTCCAATTGCGGAGGCACCATTTGTCAAGGCTCTTCCGTAAAACAATCAATCCCAGGTTTAATATGTTGACTTACCCAGTGAGTACAGATCCCTGGTCGGGATAACTTTGCAGGGTTTGCGGCAGATAGAAATGGGGGATTGAAACACAGAGTGGAAAATGCCCAACCGGGTTTCCCCAGGTATGTGTATATATATTCCCCAGTGGGCGGGCTTTCTGCTTGCCAGACCCCCCGCTCAGAATTCCTGCAGAGGGGCCTAGTGCTTGGGGGGGGGGGTGGCTTGAGGAAACCAATGCATACTTACAATCCCAGCTGTTTTTAGGTGGGCTTTCATCTCTGGTTGGCCTGAAAACGTGAATATTCCCGGGACTCTGGGTACTCTGCCCTGTTCTCTTTCCCTTTGGGCCTAGCCAGCTCCAGTACCACATTTGGTTCACCAAAATGGTGGTTGGCTTCTGCTTTCTTCTGTGTGTAGAGGTTTTAGGTGTTTTTTTTTTTTAATTTTTAAAAACCACTTAACCCCAAGGTTAGTTTAGTTGCCCCCTGGCCCCGCTGGGTGGTGAGGAAGAGAAATGGGCCTTGGGTTAGAGAGGTTTGTCATTACCCATGACTGATGGGCCTTGTAGTTCTCAGCTCTGACTTCTTTTTCCTCCAGTGAAAACCAGGACGAAAGACAAATACCGGGTGGTGTACACGGACCATCAGCGGCTGGAGCTGGAGAAGGAGTTTCACTACAGTCGTTACATCACCATCCGGAGGAAAGCCGAGCTGGCCGCCACCCTGGGGCTGTCGGAGAGGCAGGTGCGAACTGCCCTTCTCCCTCCTGACCTGGTCACTGCCCGAGGGAGGGGTTTTCCTGTGGGGGATTTAGAAGCCAGGCTGCTGCATCCACCCAGTTCTGTGGGCAGGGTAAAGTAGCAGGATGGAAAGCATTTTCCTTCTGAATGCTAAAAAAAAAATATAAAAAAGGCTCCTTCCACGTGTGGTCTTTTTGGATGGTGTTGAATAGTTGAAGATTTCTTTTTCTATTTGTTTGGGGGAGGAGGGTGGTGTCTGGGAGATGTAAGAAAAAAGCCCAGTATTAATTTAATCCAGAATTCTATTTGGGTCAATAAATAAAGACTTAAAGACCTATTTTCTTTGGGCCCAGCACTGTGCCTGAAAAAAATTAATAGACCACAGTCCCTGCCCATTAAAACTAGAGGGGGTGAGACTTGGCTCACAAACTCTCTATATAATCTAGAAAAAAACAGGCCACACTCACAGCCAGGAAGCTCACATTAAATCTCATTCTCCGCCCCAAGGTGAAGACTATTACTTTTTAATTTAGCTTTGAGAGGCTAAAGGTTGTCATCTGAAGTCCATCTAGCCCTGGCTTCCTGTTGCTTGTTACAGAAAGGGCCTGTGGTTTCTGTTTTTCTTGGGTCTGAGGCTCTGGGCTTTTTCAGTAAAGTTGCAGATAAAGGTTCCCTTGGAAAGAAACCTGGGGGAAAAGGTGTGTGTGGGGGTGAGGCGCTTCTCTCAGGAGCTGAGTTGGGCTTGAGAGGGGCTCCCTGGGCAGTTATGGAGAAATCCCAAGAAAGGCTGAGATAGGGTTGGGGGTCCTTCCTGAGAGAGGGCACTTCTTTATTGATGCTAGTGCTGATACCGGCTCTCCCCCTCTCTCCCCCCTCACATTCTCTTCTTTACCATCTTCTGTTTTCCCCACCTGTCCATTTCCAGGTTAAAATTTGGTTTCAGAACCGCAGAGCGAAGGAAAGGAAAATCAACAAGAAGAAATTGCAGCAGCAGCAGCAGCCTCCACCACCTACAGCCCAGCCTCCCCAGCCGCAGCCAGGTCCTCTGAGAAGTGTCCCGGAGCCCCTGAGTCCTGTGTCTTCCCTGCAAGGCTCCGTGCCAGGCTCTGTCACTGGGGTTCTGGGGCCAACTGGGGGGGTGTTGAACCCCACTGTCACCCAGTGACCTACAGTGGCCTGCAGCAGCAGAGCAATTCCAGGCGGAGCCACGAGGAGCATGGACTCTGCTCGAATCCTCAGGAGAGACCCCTCCCCTCCCACCACAATGTACACCAACTTATCCAGCTCTCAGAGGAAAAATGGGGCCAGGAGCAAATACAAGTGGGGTCGAAGGCCTCAAGGAAGACACTGTCCCAGAATTTGACTTTTTTCGGCCTGACTCTTTCTGCCAGTGAGGAGACAGAAATGATGACCACCGGGACTTCACGTGGTACTGGCAGAAGCATTGAATCGACTGGCTAAACAGACCAGGCTTTCAGCCCCTCCTCTCCAGTTCTTTACCTCCAAAATCTGCAGGAGGCACCTCTGGTTGGAACTGAGGGGAGAAAGGGACTCAGGGGAACGCCAGTGCGTGGAGCCAAGATGGCTACTGCCTACTCACTGTCATCCAAGGACCAGCTGGCCCCTCCAGCTTCAAGGGCAGGCAAAGTTTACACTGCAGAAGTCAGAGGCAGCTAAGATAGAGACCTGAACCGACCACAGACTGCAGAACCCCCAGGTCTTTGTCTTTCTTCTCTTCCCTCTCCAGACCAGGAAAGGCTTGGCTGGTGTTTGTGTGGTGAATGGTGTGAGGGGTGGTTTGGGACTCCAGGCCTGACGGGGCCCCGGAGCTGGGCCTTGTTTAGAAAGCCTGTCACCAGAGCTTCTCTGGGCTGAATGTATGTCGGTGCTATAAATGCCAGAGCCGACCTGGACTTCCTGTCATTTTCACAATCTTGGGGCTGATGAAGAAAGGGAGTTGTTGTTGCTGCTGTTTGAGTTGTTGGTCTGTGTAACATCCAAGCCAGTCTTTAAAAAGCCTCTGGATCCATGGGGAGAGAAGTGACATGGTGAAGGGAAGTGGGGGTATTTGAACACAGTTGAATTTTTTCTATAAAGAAAAAAAGATAAATGAGCTTTTCAGATTTCAGATTCTGTATTTATTGTCTTCAGATTTTGTCAAGAATTATTATTTTTTTTAAAAAGAAAGGAACATCTCTACTTGCCAAGGAGAATTAGCAAAATCAGGGAGAGGGTGGAGAAGGTTATCTGGACAACCTCATTTTACCCCAGAGCGTTAAAAGCCAGAGAGAGCAGGTTCTGAGACCTTCCCTGCCCCCAAGCTTGAGCCCAGCCTAGATTGTGAAACTCGTGGTTCTCCTGGGGGTGCCTCTGGGCAAAATGCACATCTGAATGGGCTGCTGCTTCCTAGCTGCGGTGAGTTTTGGGGGCTAGGCCTCAGAGAGCCCCTCATGGCTCTCATCAAATTCACACCAAGGCAATTGCAAACATTCCCTTCACCAGTGATTCCCTTCTTCCTAGGAAAGCTCCACAATCCAGCCAGTTAAACCTGAGCATTAAGCAAAAAAAAAAAAAAAAAAAAAAGTTTATTTTCTGTTTTCCCAAGAAATATTTCCATGACTACAGTTTGTGAATCCTCGGGCATTGATGGGAGCCCTTTCTGCCACCACCCCTTGTCCTGTCCCGCGCAGCTTCCCCCTCTCCCGCCCCTCCCCCCACCTGTCCCATAAACAAGAATTCAAGAACCAGTATAAGAAGATCCTTTTAGTGACGGTTGCTTGTTATCCGGCTGATTCGCTGGGGACCTGACTGCTGTTCTTGAGGTTCTTGGTCCCAGAAACCGCCGAGCTGGGCGCTCTGCGCATGGCTTCGCCCTTCGTTTGGGTCTTCTCATGAGTCCCTCGAGCCCTACTCAGAGCCTCCTGGAAGGAGGAGGTGCCCCGAGGGCTGGGGAGGACCAGCGGAGCTGCGAGGCATAAATCCCTCTGCAGCATCTCCCCAGTTCTCTGTTCTTTCCGGGTGGCGCATTCGCTCTGGGGTTGGGAAGGGGCTCTGGTGGCTGAGCCTGGAGTTGGGGGTACAGTGCCTGGCCGCCTCGCCCACGGGAGAAGTCGAGTTGGGGTCTGCTGAGCAGGGGATCACGGGCCCCAGCGTGTCGAGGCGCTTCCCGCCTCCCCTCCTCGCCGCCGCCGCGGTTGCTATGCGTTGCTGTGAAACGCCTGTCAATAAACCCTGTTTGGAGTGGAGCGAGAGCCCAAGGGCTGTTTGTTTAGTGGTTAGAGGTTCAAAAGTCGGCATTGTCCCGCGGCTAGCGATTACAGCTCTTCCCCTGCCCGGCCCGGTCTCGGGCTCTGACGC
>NW_005369552.1:658971-663222 GCF_000412655.1 Myotis brandtii | reverse complement strand
CTTGGGAGCAAGCCCGGAGCACGGGACGTGGCGCGAGTGGGCAGAGCAGCTTGGGGAGGCTTGGCAAGGTCGGTGCTGGGACGCATGGGCTTATATTTGACAGGATGACTTCCGGATGCGGGCGCCCCTGGAGCGTGGCCTGCAGGGGGTCCCCAGGATCCCGCGGTCGCCTAGTTCCTGCTCCTGGATCGGGCCGCCAGGGGGCGCGCGCGCCCTGTGAAGAGCGCCTCGGATCCGACCCGGGGACCCAGTTCTGACCCAGCAGGAGGTGCCAGCTCCAGCACCTCTCCCACCCCAGCCACTTCCAAACTGGGGCCGGGCGAGATTTCCCCACTAGGGCAACGCGCCTGCTGAAAACGAAGTTCAGCGAAGGCAGGCTCAGAGGATTCTTGGATCTGTTCGATGCTTAAGAAAAAACAAATTTGGCGGAGGGGAGACTTCCACCATTCTAAAGGGTCTTTTTGCACAAGACGTTTCCTTAAAAAATTACAGTAGCCCTAGCCGGTTTGGCACAGCGGATAGAGCGTCGGCCCACGGGCTGAAGGATCCGGGTTCGATTCTCCATCCCAGGCGCATGCGGGAGATAACCAACGTGTCTCTTTCACAACGGCGTTTCTCTCTTGGTCTTTCCCCCCTCCCTTTCACTCTCTCTAAAAATCAATAGAGAAAATATCCTCGGGTGAGGAATAACAAAAAAGAAAAGAGAAAAAAAGTTACAGTACTTTGGGTATGATACTAATATATGGAAAGACTGAGAACTTAGGATAAACAAGGGGAAGAGGAAGTACCAGCATTATGGAACTTATGTTTTTTTAAAAAAAGGTATATGTGGAGAGAAGACAGCAGGACTCCTTTTTTTTCTTCTGTGAACAATTCATGAGTTTACCATATTCATCCAATAAAGTTAACAAGATGTACTGCTGATGAAAGCAGAAAATGTTTCAATGAATTTCACTTCTTTCTGATAATATATAGTAAGATGCCTACAATAGTCAAGAAACCGGCCTCAAATAGAAATCTGAATATATAAACAACAACATTCTTGCTGTTATTCACAACACTCAGTAAAAAATAAGAGCAGGCTGACATGAAGGAAATCTCTGTTACAGAATCTTAAGAAGAGATTACGTGGTTTTTAGGGGTCCTATTTTCACCTGGTTTTAGAGACAAGCTGCTGTTTACCAGTTTAATGACCTTGGGGAGACCACAAGCTCTGAGCCACCACTTCTGCATTTGTCATATGAGATAGTGTAAGCATACACTTAGGATTAGATCCTGATAATTACAGGACCTGCTTCTTCTTTTTTTTTTTTTTTCCATCACAAATCATTTTCTCTGCAAAGTGCTCATTTTCTTTCTCTTACAAAGAAACTGTGAACATGGATAATGTCTCAAATCATGATAGTATAACTCCTTTCCAGAATTGTTTTTAATGCATTCAATTTGCTTACTTCACAGTAGCCTCAAGTCTGTTGTCTCTTATCTCCACAGCCTCAGAGTCTGGATAAAATCTCAAGTGGCAAAGCACTAATATTCCGGATGTGAAGATGACTTACTGATCTGCGCAGCTTACTTGTCCTTTCACCTCCCAGGAGATGTGTCCTCCCTTATAGTTGTACTTAGGAGACAGATTGGTTGAAGATGTAGTGGGAACCTCTTTAAGTTTCTTTATTTTGAACAAGTTCCATCCCAGCATCTCAAAATCAATTCTGTACTCTTTAGTTTGTTATTTTAAGGTAAATTATTTTCTTTAAAAAATATTTTTATTGATTTTAGAGAGGAAGGAGAGAGATAGAAACATCAATGATGAGAGAGAATCATTGACCAGCTGCCTCCTGCATGCCTCCTACTGGGGATCGAGCCTGCAACCCAGGCATGTGCCCTTGGCAGGAATCTAACCTGGGACCCTTCAGTCCTCAGGCCGACACTCTATCCACTGAGCCAAACTGGCTAGGGCTGTAATCGAACCTGGGACCCTTCAGTCCACTAGGGCTGTAAATTATTTTCTTAAATTACATTTAGACCATACAAACTTCTAACCACCATAACTCTTACATTTAGCCATATTTTCCTTTCTTCTCTACTCTTGTTCTTCATGATGATGGTTATGGTTAAGGGAAATGAGCAGGTTTTATTGGTAACTGGGATGAGCTGAGTGAGAGTGGGCCAAAACAATCACTATATTTACTTAGCTACAAATCAGAGAGAATATATACTTACATCACGACTTCTTTGAAGGTTATGAAATTAGATCTAAGGAAAAAACCCCTCAAATTCCAAACAAGGAAAGTAGAATCTGTCAGTCACAGAGATTATACCAACATTTACCTTGAAGAATCAGTTTAGAAAAGTTGGGGCAATTGCATAAGTGACCTTTGGTTCCAATCTTTCTAGTACCCAAATGTTACATCGGTTTTAACAACAGCCTTTCCAAATTGGAATTTGTCATTAATCTCAATGATTGTAGATAATATCAACTAAATTGCCAGATCCCCAAAGTTAAATGACCAATTTGCTTTTCTTTCTGCAGGATCCTGGCGATTCCGTGCTAGAGATTTAATCTATAAACCAGAACACAACCAGTTTTGATCCATGAAAAAGAGTTCCCTGAGATCAAATGATAAGCAAACTGCCCCTTCACACACTCAAATTTACTTAATAGTATTCAGGTCATATATTGGGTTTATATATACAATATTTTATTGATAAGACCCCAAATATTCATGCAATTTAATACTTGTGTTTTAATTTCTAGGAAAGGAATTATTTTCTAATTGTTCATGTGTTATCTGGGGACTTCCAGGATTGACAGTCTGCTATCATAACACGTGGTATCTACAGTATGACAATAATAGGTTTTATATAAGAGGTGGTTGATAAATTCCTCTCTAACCTCAGCAAACAATGAAAAACAATGTAAGAGTTAAAGTACAAATATACAATGGGCTGTTGTGTGGCACTTAAAAAATTGTTGTTGATTAGTAGAATCAGCAGCAGAGATTAAGTACCGAAGCCACAGATTAGACGTTGTTAAAAATGACCTGGGCAGGCTGTCTTTTATTCATGAAAGACACAGTGTGTTGTTCTTTACCTCTAATGTATTAAAAACAACCCAAATCAAAACCAAACAGAAAAGCCCCTCAACATAACTAGATTCTATTTGCAGCCCCTCCTCCAATCTCCTAGGCAGAATTATGGTAATGTGTATGTGCATTGCTAAAAACAAACAGAAGATATAATTAAGCAAGAACCAGAGGCCATTGTCCAATAAATAGTGATATACAAGAGAGCAGGCAGAACAAAAAGGAAGACTCTTTGTCTGGAATCCACACACATACAAAATAAAAATATAATTTTTCCTCTCAAACCACTTTATTGAAAATAATGTAAACTTCAGAAATCCAAATTCCTCTAATTATTTTTATTTGTTCCTACTATAATTTTCATCATACCTCTGAACTTCATATAACCATCTTTATACTTTTAGATATCTGTTAGTGACATATTGTTATACACATTAGATACTGTTCAGATACCGTCCTTGGTCACGATCTTAAGGCCACAGAAAACCAACAATCAACATTTATTTCTCATTCCTTCGAGTCTTGAGATATACATCCAGTGTTAGTGTTGCTCCTCTTGGGGTGAATACTTGGCCAGAACCAAGAGCTAAAAGGCCAAATGACCAAATGAACAAATGACCAACTGACCCTGCGGTTTGCAGCTGTTCAGTGAGTACATTTTTAGATGGGCTTGGTAGACTGAGTAAGCTACTTTTGCAAATCTAAAGCCAGACAAAGCGACAAGCAGCAAGCTGTTTCCTCAGCGGAAACTTTTCATTTATTCCCATTTCTACCTCAAAGAAAATGCTGTCTGGATTTGAAACTTTGAATGTTTTAGACAGAAAAAATGGAAGAAAACTTTGCTCATGCCCAAAGAGGCCAGTTGTTTAACACAGGCCTGGGAGAAGCATGGGCCCTTGGCATCAAGACATCTGCGCTCAGCCCAGCCATTAGAGAAGGTAGAGCTCAGGTGGCCGCGGCCCCCTTCCTTCCCCTGGGGCCTGGACGGAGGAGTCACAGGGCTCCCTGACTCTCCCCAAGGCCACCAGCGCCCACAGCCCAACCCCTCCAGCGTTCAGTCTTCTGACACCTGGAGACCGAGAACAGGCTCCCCGCCCGCCTGTGACAGCCGCCGGCCCGCGCCCGGTCCTGGCTTCAGCCCGGGGCTCTGGGACTGGCAGCCGTCTCC
>NW_005369552.1:658462-658883 GCF_000412655.1 Myotis brandtii | reverse complement strand
CCTGGGACCCCAGCCCCGCGCCCCACGCCGCCAGGGCCACCAGAGGTCGCGGAGATCCCAGGCACTTTCTTTTTCTTTGGGACAGCTGGACTTCAGCAGTTAATTTTGTCATTATAGGTAAACATCCTACCACTTAACTTTTTAAAAAATTGATTTTAGAGAGGAAGGCAGAAGGAGAGAGAGAAACATCAAGGATGAGAGAATCATTGACCAGCTGCCTCCTGCACGCCCCGCACTGGGGATGGAGCCCGCAACCCGGACATGTGCCCTGTCCGGGAATCGAACCTTGGCCTCCTGGTTCACAGGTTGACGTTCAACCACTGAGCGACGCTGGCCGAGCGTCCTCCCCTAGGGTTTTTAAAAGATGCGCCCCGCTAGAGCGGGGAAGGTGAGGGGAACCCGGGCGCGGGCGCCGGTGGCC
>NW_005369552.1:653227-658080 GCF_000412655.1 Myotis brandtii | reverse complement strand
GGGTCGGTGGCAGGAGGCATCGCCTGAAACTGCGGGTGCAAACGAACCTGCACCTGTCCGCCTTCCCCGCCGCGTTTCGCAAGTCCGCCCCTCGCAGCCCCCGAAAGGGGGCCCGGGGTCGGTGGCAGGAGGCATCGCCTGAAACTGCGGGTGCAAACGAACCTGCACCTGTCCGCCTTCCCCGCCGCGTTTCGCAAGTCCGCCCCTCGCAGCCCCCGAAAGGGGGCCCGCGGTCGGCTCTGGGGGTCGGGGATGGGGCGGGGGCCATCTCCCCTAGAACCGGGTCGGGCCCGCGGATTCCGTCGCTCTCGCGTTCATCCCGGCAACGACAAGTCAACGTGCTCTGCCCCCACCAGCCTCCAGATTCTTTACGGTAGATGGTCAGTGGCGGTTCGAGGGCTGGTCCCCAACCCGCGCCCGCTACGGGGTGTGTGGGGAAGGGGGATGGAACCTTCTTTATCTCGGCTCACAGCTAAATAATTTACTCCAGGTCCTCCGGGCCTGCCAGTTCCCTTCCCCGCACCGCTGCCCTGGACTTCCTGCTTCGTGCAGCCCCAGGACAGAAAGGCCAAGTGTCAATAAAAGTTAATATTAATAGCGGTGGCGGCGCTGTGCAGGTACTTCTCCCACACTTCATCTGCGCTCCCGGCCCTCCTCCTCTAAGCCCGGCCCCTTCCTCTGGAGGCGGGACTGCACGTTGGGGTGCATTCCTGAAAGAAGGACCCTTGGGCCGCATTCTTTGCAAATCTCCTCCAGGTCGCTGAGCGCGGGGAGTGGCAGGGTAGAGAGCGCACACAGTAGCCGCCACTGGCAAGCATCCTCCGCCCACCCGCCCCGGCTGGAAAACGCCGAGTTGAGATAAGCGTGCGGGGCGGCGGGGTGACCCGAGGGGGACCTACAGGAAGGGAAGAGGCAGAACAAACTAAGGAGAGGGAGGTGGGAGGGTTCGGGGAGAAAAATTTACCTGTAACTGTCAATTGTTCAACAAACACAATAAAATAAGGCAACAAACCAATACTGCATAAAGAATACTTAACAGTGTCAAGGACACATTTTTTCTAATCTGTTGTCTTTCCGGGAGCGAGTCTGGTTGGGCTTAAGTTTTCATTCATGCAAGTTATTTTGTATTAAGAAATTACAATTCCTGCCCTAGCCGGTTTGGCTCGGTGGATAGAGAGCGTCGACCTGCGGACTAAAGGGTCCCAGGTTCGATTCCGGCCAAGGGCACATGCCCGGGTTGTGGGCTCGATCTCCCCCAGTGGGGGACCGCGAAGGAGGCAGCCAATTAATGATTCTCTCATCATTGATGTTTCTATCTCTCTGAAATCAATAATAAAAAAATAAATTACAACTCCTTCCAACGAATTTTTTAATATACATATATATTTATTGACTTCAGAGAGGAAGGAAGAGGAAGAGAGAAAAAGAAACATCAATGATGAGAGAGAATCATCCATTGGCTGCTGCCTCCCGCACACCGCACAGTGGGAATAGAGCCCACAGTCCTGGCATGTGACTGGGAATCGAACCCAGGACCTCCTGGTTCATAATTGGCTGCTCAGTCACTGAGCCAGCAAGCCAGGCCCTTCAAACAAATTTAAACCATGCAGAGAAGTGAAAACGATTAATAATTTCTCTTTCATTTTATTAACCAGCCCCCTGGGTTACCAATGTTAATGTCCCGGTCCACATCATTGCAAGATTTTTTTCTGCTTACACAAACATATATCTCTGGGGGTCGGGGATGGGGCGGGGGCCATCTCCCCTAGAACCGGGTCGGGCCCGCGGATGTCGTCGCTCTCGCGTTCATCCCGGCAACGACAAGTCAACGTGCTCTGCCCCCACCAGCCTCCAGATTCTTTACGGTAGATGGGTGGCGGTTCTCTCTGGGGGTCGGGGATGGGGCGGGGGCCATCTCCCCTAGAACCGGGTCGGGCCCGCGGATTCCGTCGCTCTCGCGTTCATCCCGGCAACGACAAGTCAACGTGCTCTGCCCCCACCAGCCTCCAGATTCTTTACGGTAGATGGTCAGTGGCGGTTCGAGGGCTGGTCCCCAACCCGCGCCCGCTACGGGGTGTGTGGGGAAGGGGGATGGAACCTTCTTTATCTCGGCTCACAGCTAAATAATTTACTCCAGGTCCTCCGGGCCTGCCAGTTCCCTTCCCCGCACCACTGCCCTGGACTTCCTGCTTCGTGCAGCCCCAGGACAGAAAGGCCAAGTGTCAATAAAAGTTAATATTAATAGCGGTGGCGGCGCTGTGCAGGTACTTCTCCCACACTTCATCTGCGCTCCCGGCCCTCCTCCTCTAAGCCCGGCCCCTTCCTCTGGAGGCGGGACTGCACGTTGGGGTGCATTCCTGAAATAAGGACCCTTGGGCCCCATTCTTTGCAAATCTCCTCCAGGTCGCTGAGCGCGGGGAGTGGCAGGGTAGAGAGCGCACACAGTAGCCGCCACTGGCAAGCATCCTCCGCCCACCCGCCCCGGCTGGAAAACGCCGAGTTGAGATAAGCGTGCGGGGCGGCGGGGTGACCCGAGGGGGACCTACAGGAAGGGAAGAGGCAGAACAAACTAAGGAGAGGGAGGTGGGAGGGTTCGGGGAGAAAAATTTACCTGTAACTGTCAATTGTTCAACAAACACAATAAAATAAGGCAACAAACCAATACTGCATAAAGAATACTTAACAGTGTCAAGGACACATTTTTTCTAATCTGTTGTCTTTCCGGGAGCGAGTCTGGTTGGGCTTAAGTTTTCATTCATGCAAGTTATTTTGTATTAAGAAATTACAATTCCTGCCCTAGCCGGTTTGGCTCGGTGGATAGAGAGCGTCGACCTGCGGACTAAAGGGTCCCAGGTTCGATTCCGGCCAAGGGCACATGCCCGGGTTGTGGGCTCGATCTCCCCCAGTGGGGGACCGCGAAGGAGGCAGCCAATTAATGATTCTCTCATCATTGATGTTTCTATCTCTCTGAAATCAATAATAAAAAAATAAATTACAACTCCTTCCAACGAATTTTTTAATATACATATATATTTATTGACTTCAGAGAGGAAGGAAGAGGAAGAGAGAAAAAGAAACATCAATGATGAGAGAGAATCATCCATTGGCTGCTGCCTCCCGCACACCCCACAGTGGGAATAGAGCCCACAGTCCTGGCATGTGACTGGGAATCGAACCCAGGACCTCCTGGTTCATAATTGGCTGCTCAGTCACTGAGCCAGCAAGCCAGGCCCTTCAAACAAATTTAAACCATGCAGAGAAGTGAAAACGATTAATAATTTCTCTTTCATTTTATTAACCAGCCCCCTGGGTTACCAATGTTAATGTCCCGGTCCACATCATTGCAAGATTTTTTTCTGCTTACACAAACATATATTACATATCACCTTGTTCTTCCTTTATCTTTCCTTTAAATAAAAGCACCAAATAAATAAAGTCATACTTTACGTTGTGACTTGCTTTTATCACTTAATAATATATCATGGGCATTTCCCCAACCCATTACATATAAATCCAACCGATTCTTTTTAATGGCCACCATATTTTATAAATTTGGATATACCAGAATTTTATTCAGTCATTTATTCAACAATTTCTTTGAATGTTTATTATGTTCAGGTGCTGGGAAAACAGTATTAAGATCACAGATATGAATCCCTGTCCTTGTGAAGCTTAAATTCTAGTGGGGAGAGATGTATTTCTTTCTTTTTTAAAAAAATATATTTTATTGATTTAGAGGAAGGGAGAGAGATAGAGAGCTAGAAACATCAATGAGAGAGAAACATCGATCAGCTGCCTTCTGCACATCTCCCACTGGGGATGTGCCCGCAACCCAGGTACATGCCCCTGACCGGGATCGAACCCGGGACCCCTCAGTCCGCAGGCTGACGCTCTATCCACTGAGCCCAAACCGGTTTCGGCATTTTCTTTAACTCCTTCCCTAATGATGGGTAATCAAGTTGCCAGAGGTTTGCTATTATAAACGGTACAGGTGTAAATACCTTTTTACATATATCTTTTTGTATCCTTGTATTTTTTGAGTTTTTAAAAAATATATTTTATTTATTTCAGAGAGGAAGGGAGAGGGAGAGATAGAAACATCAATGCTGAAAGAGAATCATGATTGGCTGCCTCCCAACATGACCAAGAATCAAACCATGACTTTCTGGTTCACTAAGCCACACCGGTTGGGCTATTTTTCGTTTTTAAAAATTATTTTTAATTATGGTAAAATATGCATAGCATGAATTTAGTATCTTAACTATTTTAAAAATAATTTCAATTGATTTTTTTCAGAGAGAGAAGGAGGGAGAGGGATAGAGAGATAGAAACATTAATGAGAGAGGAACATCATTGATCAGCTGCATCAGCTGCCTCCTGCATGAACCCTATTAGGGATTGAGCCCACAACCTGGACATGCACCTTGACCCGGAATCCAATCAGCGATCTCTTGGTTCCTTGGATCTCTTGATGGTCAACTACTAAGTCACACTGGCCAGGCTTTTGCTTTTTTGTGGCAGCAGTGGGATCTGAAGTTGACTATTTTTAAGTGTACAATTTAGTATTGTTAAGAACATTCACATTATTGTGTAATGAATCTACAAAAAGTTTTTCATCTTGCAAAATTGAAAATCTGTAACCACTAAACAACAGTCCCCATTCTCCCTTACTCCCAAGTACTGGTAGCCACCATTTTACTTTTTGTCTCTATTAGTGTGGCTACTTTATTTTATTTTATTTTTAAATTTTATTTTATTGTTTAAAGTATTACAAATAGTAGTACATATGTCTCCTTTTATTCCCCATTGACCGTCCCCCCGCCTCCCCTATTCCCCAGCACATGCCCTTACCC
>NW_005369552.1:640995-649375 GCF_000412655.1 Myotis brandtii | reverse complement strand
GTCCATTGGTTATGTTTATATGCATGCATACAAGTCCTTCGGTTGATCTCTTACTCCCCTCCCTTCTGCCCCCCAACCCTCTCTGGCCTTCCCGCTGCAGTTTGACAATCAGTTTGAGGCAGCTCTGCCTCTGTATCTATTATTGTTCAAAAGTTTGTAATGGTCTTTATTATCCATGAATGAGTGAGATCATGTGGTATTTTTCCTTCATTGACTGGCTTATTTCACTTAGCATAATGCTCTCCAGCTCCATCCATGCCGTTGCAAATTGTAAGAGTTCCTTCTTTTTTACAGCAGCATAGTATTCCATCATGTAGATATACCACAGTTTTCTAATCCATTCATCTACTGATGGGCACTTAGGCTGTTTCCAGATCTTAGCTATGGTGAATTGTGCTGCTATGAACATATGGGTGCATATATCCTTTCTGTGGTAAGGATCTTTGAAATATGGGTACTTTTCATGTGCTTATTAAGTAAGTTTGTTTCTGGTTTCTTGGGATATATTCCTAGAAGTGGGATCACAGGGTCAAATGGGAGTTCCATTTTTAGTTTTTTGAGGAAGCTCCATACTGTCTTCCATAGTGGCTGCACCAGTCTGCAGTCCCACCAGCAGTGCACAAGTGTTCCTTTTTCTCCACATCCTCTCCAGCACTTGTCGTTTGTTGATTTGTTGATGATAGCCATTCTGACAGGTGTGAGATGGTACCTCATTGTTGTTTTGATTTGCATCTCTCGGATGATTAGTGACTTTGAGCATGTTTTCATATGTCTCTTGGCTTTCTGAATGTCCTCTTTTGAAAGGTGTCTATTTAGATCCTTTGCCCATTTTTTGATTGGATTGTTTATCTTCCTTTTGTTAAGTTGTATGAGTTCCCTATAAATGTTGGAGATTAGGCCCTTATCAGATATAATGTTGGCAAATATGTTCTCCCATGTAGTGGGCTTTCTTGTTGTTTTGTTGATGGTTTCTTTTGCTGTGCAGAAACTTTTTATTTTGATGTAGTCCCATTTGTTTATTTTCTCTTTAGTTTCCAATGCCCTAGGATCTGTATCGGTGAAGAAATTGCTTCGGCATAGGTCTGAGATTTTGTTGCCTTTGGATTCTTCTAGTATTTTTATGGTTTCCGGTCGTATATTTAAGTCCTTTATCCATTTTGAGTTTATTTTTGTGTATGGTGTAAGTTGGTGGTCTAGTTTCATTTTCTTGCATGTATCTGTCCAATTTTCCCAGCACCATTTATTGAAGAGACTGTCTTGACTCCATTGTATGTTGATTTTTTGTTTAGAGGATTTGTCCAATGGTGATAGTGGGGTACTAAAGTCCCCTACTATGACTATATTGCTGTCGATCTCTCCCTTGATATCCTCCAAAAGTTTTTTTTATGTATTTGGGTGCTCCTCTATTGGATGAATATATGTTTACCAGAGTTATTTCTTCTTGTTGGATTGCTCCCTTTAGTATCATGTAGTAGCCTTCCTTATCTCTTTTTATGTCTTTCACTTTGAGATATAATTTATCAGATATAAGTATTGCTATCCCAGCTCTTTTTTTCATTTTCATTATCCTGAAAAACCTTTTTCCATCCGTTCACCATCAGTCTGTGTGAGTCCTTTTTTCTGAGGTGAGTTTCCTGTAGACAGCAGATATATTGGTCATGTTTTCTTATCCACGCAGCTACCCTATGTCTTTTGATTGGTGAATTTAATCCATTTACATTTAAAGTTATTATTGATAGGTACTTGTTTGTCACCATTTTTATTCTTCACGCCTGTGTTCCTTCTTCGCTTCCTATTTCTTCTTTTTACAGCAGACCCTTTAGCATTTCTTGCATTGCTGGTTTGGTGGTAATAAACTCCCTTAGTCCTTTTTTGTCTGTGAATCTCCTGATTTCATCCTCAATTTTGATTGATAGCCTTGCTGGGTACAGTATTCTTGGATTCAGACCCTTCCTTTGCATAACTTTGTATATTTCATTCCATTTCCTCCTGGCCTGACATGTTTCTGTTGAGAAATTAGTCGCTAGTCTGATGGGGGATCCTTTGTAGGTAACTTTCTGTCTCTCTCTGGCTACTTTTAAGATTCTTACTTTGTCGTTGGTGTTTGTCAGTTTAATTATAATGTGCCTTGGCATCACTTTTGGGGTTCATTTTGTTTGGGACTCTGTGAGCTTCTTGGATTTGTGTGAGCTTTTTCTTCCCTATATCAGAAGTTTTCTGTCATTATTTCTTCAAACAGGTTTTCTATTCCTTGCTCAGTTTCCTCTCCTTCTGATACCCCTATTATGTGGATATTGTTTCATTTCATGTTGTCCCATAGTTCCCTTAGGCTCTCCTCCTGTTTATTAAGTTTTTTTCTAGATGCTGCTCTGCTTGGGTATTTTTTCCTACCTTGTCTTCTAGCTCACTGATGCGGTCCTCTGCTTCTTCTAGTCTACTGTTGATGCTTTCTGTTGATGCTTTCTTTATAGCAGCGATGTCATTTTCCATTTCTTCTTGGTTCTTCTTCATTTCCTCTTGGTTCTTACACATATTGTTGAATTTGTCTTCCATTCTTTTCAGCGACCTTATGACCATTTCTCTGAATTCTTTCTCTGACATATTGCTTGCCTCCATTTTGTTTACTTCCTTTTCTGGTGATGGCTGTTTTTATTTCATATGCAGGCTGTTTCTTTGTCTCTCCATGATCTCTCTTCTCCAGGTGTCTGGCTATGTAGCTCTCTCTCGCCTTTCCCTAGGCAAAATCTGCCCTTTCTGTGAGAAGGTGCAGAGCTCATCTGAGTCCGTGTATTCACGCTGCTTGAGATCCGGTGTTCCTGGGTTTGCAGGTGGTCCCTGGGTGTTGTGGTTGTAGAGTCCTGGGATGTATAGGCCTAGTGTGGCTACATTAGGTACCTCATGTAGGTGTAATCATATTATATTTTATCCATGTTGAGGCATATGGCAGAATTCCTCCCCCTTTAAGGCTGAATAAATATCGCATTGTATGCATATGACAGATTTTGTTTATCTCTTCATCCACTGAAGGACATTTACAACTTTTGGCTATTGTGAATAATACTACTATGAACATGGGTATAGAAATATCTCTTCAGGACCCTGTTTTTAATTCTTTTGGATATCCTATATAATAAAGATCTAATATGCAAATGGTCATCACACCCTCATGCAGTTACGTCATAACGGCTCAGACACTCAACACTAGGGAGAGAGAAATGGGGACCAGCCAGGGACAAATGAGCTTGCAAGAGAGGAATGGGGACCAGCCAGGCACAAATGAGCTCACAAGAGAGGAATGGGGACCAGCCAAGCTGCAGCCCAGGAGAGGGACAAGCTGCCCACCCCGTGGTCCCGGGTGCCAGCGGCTGTAGCCTGGGAGAGGGACAAGCCACCTGCCCCTTGGTGCTGGGTGCCAGCACCTGCGGCTGTGGCCCAAGAGAGGGATAAGCCGCCCGCTCTGTTGTTCCCTGCGGCTGTGGCCGGCCTGGGTGAAGCCGGCCCAGGTCCTGAGTGCCTGCAGCCAGCCAAAGGGAGGGAACCCTGGGTCCCAGGTGCCTACAACTGGCTGTAGGAGGGAATCCTGGGTCCCAGGTGCAGGGCAAGGCAGAGGCAGTTAGGGGTGATCAGGCCAGCAGGGGAGCTGCTAGGGGTGATCAGGCAGGCAGGCAGGCGAGCGGTTAGGAGCCAGCGGTCCCAGATTGCAAGAGGCAGTCAGACATCCCCCTAGGGGTCCCGGATTGGAGAGGGTGCAGGCCGGGTTGAGGGACCCCTCCCCCCATGCACAAATTTCATGCACTGGGCTTCTAATATATACATAGTCTCCAGAAATAGATTTGTTGGATCATATGGTAATTCTGTGCTTAATATTTTACAGAACCATCAGATTATTTTTCATAGCAGTTATACCATTATACATTCCTATAAACAGTGCACAAGGGTTCCAATTTCTCTACATCCTTGCCAACTTAGTACTCAATTATTTTTTGACAGTAGCCATCCTAATGGGTTTGAGGCAAGTACTCATTGTGGTTTGAATTTTTATTTCCCTAATTATTAGTGGTGTTATGAGCATCTTTTCATGTGCTTATTGGCTGTTTGCATATCTTCTTTGGAATAATGCCTAGTCAAGTCCTTTGCCTGTAATTAATCAGATTGCCTTTTTGTTGTCATTGAATTGTAGGAGTTCTTTATTATTAACCCCTTATCACCATTTGATTTGCAAATATTTTCTCCCACTTCATAAGTTGCCCATTCCCTTTTTTGACTTGTGTTCTTTGATACACAGAAGTTTTTAATTTGAATGTAGCAAATTTACCAATTTTTTTCTTTTGTTGCTTGTGTTTTTGGTGTCATATCCAAGAAATCATTCCCAAATCTAATTTTATGAAGCTTTCCTCCTATGTTTTCTTTTAAGAATTTAACATTTTAGCTCTTAGGTTTAAATCTTTTATTCATTTTGAGTTAATTTTTGTATATAGTGTAGGGTAAGGGTCCAAATTCATTGTTTTACATGTGGATATCTTATTTTCCTAATATCCATTTGAGATTTTTTTTAAATAAGTAAGTTTGTACCATTAGCACTTAATGATATGCCAAACATCTTTGGTCTCAGCTCTGTCATCTTATTTAATATAAAACTTGCTTATATACTGCTTCTTTAAAAAATATTATCTTCCTATATAGCCTGTATTTTCTGTAAAATTCTTGGGTCATGCTTTTTCCCTGAGTTCTTCATAAGTACAGCTTCACTTTCTTCTAGTGTTGGATACTGATGTACTAGTTGCACTAATGTTCACAACTATAAAAATGGCCCCCAAATAGATGGTGGTTCACATACAATAAAAATTTATTTCTTCTCACAAAATACTATGAAGCAGAAGTTTCTGGCTGACAGTGAAGCACTCTTCCATGTGGTAATTCAGTGACTTAAGCTTCTTTCATAATCCGCCAGTCCTTAGAATCTAGTTTTTGCTGGCATCCGGTTGGCAGAGTGGAGCACAAGCAGGGAGCAAAGCTGCTTCTTTAAAAGGCTAGGCCCCAAAGGGCACACATCACTCCTACTAACTTATTGTTGTCCAGACCTAGACAATGCCCCACCTATCTACATGGTGTATTAGGAAACGTAGAAATGCTGTGTGCCCAGAAAGAAGAGAACATAAGATTTTCTTGAATATCCGGCAGGCTCTACCATGGTGGCTTAGAAGTCTAAGTCAAGTATTACTATTTTACTCCTTTTAAGACAGTTGATCTTTTTAAAGTAGATGCCCAAATTATTGTTCCTTTATTTTTGAAGTTTAAGTACTTTACCAAGAATGGCTCCGTGATAATTTTTTTGTAGCATTCCCCCCATATAATAATATTTTCTAAATCTGCAGATTTGGTTCTGTTATTCCAGGAAAAAATGGAACAATTGTTTTGAATACTTTTGTTTTGAATAGTTTTGCAACTTTTGTTTTGTTCTCTTCTTTAGGCAAATACACTCAATTTCCTGTAATAAATATACTTGAGAGATTTGTTGTTGTCACAAAGTCACATTCCTGCAGATTCCAAAAGTATTTGTAACTTTGATTTGAGTAAGTCTGTATTTTTCAGCTTGTAGGTTGCAACCTATGAATGGGTCATGAAACCCATCTAGTGGGTTGTGACCTGCTGAAATAATTCATTTTCTATTGTGACATAAAAATTACCACAACTTAGCAGCTCAAAACAGCACACCTTTGTTATCTCACAGCTTTATGGGTCAGGAGTCTGAGCACAGCCTGGCTGGGTCCTCTGCATGGGGTCTCACAGGCTGCAGTCCAGGCGTGGGCCAGGCCCTCGTCTCATCTGAGGGCCCAACAGGGAGTCATTCACTTCCAGGCTCACTCAGGTGGTTGGTGAAGGTGACTTCCTTGTGGCTTCGTAGCCAAAGGTCCTGCTGTGTGCTGCCTGTTGGCTGAAGGCTGCCCTGAGATCCTAAAAGCCCCCAACAGTCCCTAACCCATGGGCTTCCTCAATATCAACCTAGTAAGGAGACACTCTCACTCTAGTCAGAAGGAAGGAAGGCCCAGAAATTCTTGGGTGGGACTAAAGGAGGCAGGAGGCAGCTGTGGGTTCAGCTGGTGGTTACATTGATTATGTGGTTCCCTCTGGTGGGTTTGCAGCTCATTTTCTTTCTTTCTTTCTTTTTTAAAATTTTATTGATTTCAGAGAGGGAGAGGGAGAGCGAGATAGAAACATCAATGATGAAAGAGAATCATTGATTGTCTGCCTCCTGCACTCCCTCTACTGGGGACTGAGCTTACAACCTGGGCATGTGCCCTTGACTGGAATCGAACCTGGGACCCTTCAGTCTGCAGGCCGACACTCTATCATTGAGCCAAACCAGCTAGGGCTCTTCTTTTTAAAATATATTGTTTATTGATTTCAGAGAGGAAGGGAGAGGGAGAGATAGAAACATCAGTAATGAGAAAGAATCATTGATTGGCTGCCTCCAGCATGCCCCCTACTGGGGATCGAGCCTGCAACTCAGGCATGTGCCCTTGACAGAAATCAAACCTGGGACTCTGCAGGCCGATGCTCGATCCACTGAGCCAAACCAGCTAGGGCTCCTTATTTTCACAACCAACTCTGGAGACTGCCATGCGAGGCTGGTGCCCAGCCAGGATGGGGCCCCTTCCATATCTTTGTACTTTTATTTTTTTATAATTTTTTAAAAATACGCACCTGAGGATATTTTTCCATTGATTTTAGAGAGAGTGGAAGAGAGAGGGAAAGACAGAGAGGAACATTGATGTGAGAGAAACACATTGATTGGTTGCCTGCTGCACATGCCCGGGGGAGGAGACTGCAACTGAGGTACGTGTCCTTGATCGGAATCGAACCCAGGACCCTGCAGTCTGCAGGCTGATGCTCTATCCACTGAGCAAAACTGGCTAAGACTTTGTACTTTTAAAATATAGATTACTTAAATTGGAAATGCTATGTCAAAGAAAGAAAATGCTTATTTTTTACTTTAATAAATATAGTTATTACTTTCCAAAACAGTTTAACAATTCACAATACCACCACAGGTGCCTACGAGTGAGTTCCCCTTTCTTCAAAGCCTCTTTGCAGTGCAGGTTAGCTTTTAATCTGATGGACAGAAAATGGTAACTATTTAATTTTACATTCCATAACTATTCAGCAGGTTGAGTGCATTTTCATGTTTATTGGACATTTGCATTTTCTGTGATTTGCTTGAATCTATTATTTTTAGATTTTCATTTAATCTTTGTAACAACCAACATCTATCTCTAGGAGATAGATTCTAATCCAGGCCTTTCTGACATCAAATACCATGCTATTTCCACTACTATTGAGTCTGATCTCTGAATATGCAGACCTAAGTATAAAGGCAAAGTAACAAATTATAAAGAAAACAATAGATAGCTATCAAAAACATCATGTTCAAAATTTAAAGCAAAAAAAAAATATTTGCTTCTAAAATGACAGAGGATGTTATCCTCAACTCATAAATAATTCAATACAAAATGATAAGAAATATCATGAAATAATACAAAACTTTAAAAAATCCAATACTCAATGCTAGAGAGGGTATGACGAAACAAGCACTTCCCAGATTGATGATAAATCTGTCAATTCATATATTTTTATGGCAATTTGGCAATATATTTTATAGTCTTAAAATCTAATTGAGTTCAGTAATTCCACATCTAGAACTAATCTAAGGAAATAATCAGAAGTAGAGAGTTGGAAATAAGTGTCTAACATTAAGATTTTGGAAAACTAAATTATGGTATACCCATTCATTAGAATCTATATACATAAAAGCCTAAGCAACCGAATGACCCAACAACCCAATGACCGGTCGACCAGTCGCTATGACGAACACTGACCACAGGGGGTCAGACACTCAATGCAGGAGCTGCCTCCTGGTGGTCAGTGCACTCCCACAGCCAACCTCCCACAGTCGGCCGGCCAACCTCTCGAGGTGCTTCCCCCCATCCCCTCCCCCCACCCCACCCTCCTGCCGGCTGGCTCTGATTGCCCGGATAGGGACTGGGCAAGATGACCCCAATCGGCCCTGATTGCCGGCCAGGCTGAGGGACCCCATCAATGCATGAATTCATGCACCGGGCCTCTAGTATCTACACTAATAAAAGAGAAACATGGTAATTAGCATACGACCGCTACCCTTCCCATTGGCTAATCAGCATATCCTTATGCAAATTAACTGTCAGCCAAGATGGCGGCCGGCAGCCAGGCAGCTGGAAGCGAACATGAGGCTTGCTTCCTCCAGTGACTGCAGACTCCAACGTTCCCCGCCTCACTTGCCGGCCTCTGAGTTGCAACTCTAAGCAACTATGTACTATGTTGCAAATGTAGAAGCTAAACAAAA
>NW_005369552.1:621716-640276 GCF_000412655.1 Myotis brandtii | reverse complement strand
TGACAGGGGGTGGCGCCGCAACCTCCCCATCGACCCTGCCTTGAGTGTGACAGGGGGCGGTGCCCCAACCCCCCAATCGGCCCTACCCTGAGCGTGACTGAGGGTGGCATCGCAACCTCCCGATCCTCCCTGCTCTGTGCATGACGAGGCGGTGCCCCAACTCCCCAATCTGCCCTGCTCTGAGCCTGACCAGGGGCTGCACTTAGGGATTGGGCCTGCCCTCTGCCACCCGGGAGCAGGCCTAAGCCAGCAGGTCGTTATCTCCCGAGGGGTCCCAGACTGCGAGAGGGCACAGGCAGGGCTGGGGGACCCCCTCCCCACCCCCCCGAGTGCACAAATTTTTGTGCACCGGGCCTCTAGTATATATATAAAAGGCTAATTTGACTCATGCATGCATGATACATATAAAGCTCTTGCTGGCACCAATCTCACACATGTGTTTTCGATCTGTCATTGTCGATTGTGAATTTGGTTGACACTTCTATTATAGAGAAAGGGCGAATAGTGATATTAAAATATTTCTTCTAATTAGTTTCCTTTCAATGTGCACAAATCCATGCACTGGGACACTAGTATTATATAATCTTTAAAGCTGCTGCTTTCAGAGTGTTTGACGATCTGAGGGAATACTTATTCCTTTTGGTTCATACATCTAAAAAGGTAGGATACAAAAGAATCTATACAGTATGATCTTCTGTAACTATATAGTTGTGATAGGCTGAAAAATGCCCTCTAAAAGATATTTATGTCTTAATCCTTCAAACCTGTGAATGTTACCTTCTATGGCAAAAAACAAAAGAAGGCAAACCAACAGCAACACCAAAAAACCCCATCCCTAAAAGTCTTTGCAGATATGATTAAATTAAGAATTTTGAGATGGAGAGGTTATTCTGGATTATTCATGGATTATTCTGGATTATTCATAGCCCTAAATGCCATCACAAGTGTCCTTATAAGAGAGAGGCAGAGGTAGATTTCACACACACTCACGATATGAAGGGGCAGTGACTGATTTGATGTTGGCCAAGAAATGTCAGCAGACACCAAAAGCTGGAAGAAGCAAGTAACAGATATTTCCCTATAGTCTCTAGAGTGTAGCTCTGCCCATACTTTGATTTTAGTCAAGTGATCCTAATTTTGGACTCTGGCCTCCAGACTGTGAGAGAATAAATTTTCATTATTCTAAGTAATGGAATTTGTGATAATTTGTTACAGTGGCCACAGGAAACTAATATAGCTGTGTTTTTATTACTGTATTAAAAAATGACCCCAAACTTAGTGTCATACAGCAAGCACTTCATTATGTTTATGGATTCTGCGGGTCAGGAATCTGGACAAGGTACAGCAAGAATGACTTGTCTCCACTCTACAATGTCTGTATCCTCAATTAGGAAGAGGGCTAATCCCCAACCTGGGCCCACTTGAGTGTCTGGTATAGAAATCATCTATTCTAGAGGTTTCTTTACTCATTTCTTTGGTGCCTAAGTAAAATGAGTCAAAGTTGGGCTCATTTTGGATTGTTAATCACCGTTTCTTTTCACGTGGCTTGGGCTCCTTCACAGTATGGTAGCCTTGAAAAAAGAACAAAAAAGTATTTGCTCCTAAAATGACAGAGGATTGTTATCCTTAACACATAAAGAATTCAAGCTTTTACAGTTAATTCCATGCCCACAAATTATTTACATTCCTCCACATCCAAGTTCTCTCCTCCTGAAGCTTCATCTCTTTAAGGCATTGAGCTTAGGTGTAGGCTCAGGGTCCAGGATCTCACAATGTAGATCAAGTCCAGGTGCATGTTAGGCTCCTTGAGTTAAGTTCCTTGGGTTTGGTTCCACTTAATCTGAAAACTCATGAATTAGAGAAAAATTTTCGGCCATTCCTTCCTCAAATAAACCCAACATACAGTGTTGGGACAAGTGTAGGATAACTGCTATAGATACTCCCTATACTTTTCTTAGGTCCTAACAAAGGGCTCAAAGTCATACCGTTGGGCTTATTTTTATCCTAAAGTGGAGAAAACAGAAACACAGCAGTCATTGGTTTACATTAATTCTGAAATCCATCTCAGCATATATGACCCACTTATTGATTAAGACTTTGTTCTGCTCCCAGGGAGACACTATCTGGGACTTTTCCCTCTACCCTGTAGGTCTTTGTTCCAATTCTCTGAGTCACATTCCATTTCCCATAAAAGATAGCCAATGTTTGCAATATTTAAAGCCGATTTCTGCCCAGACGTTTGGGGAGCCAAAGGCCTCATTTCATTTTGTACTGTTTCTGTTCCTTTTAATTCAAGCTGATACAATTCCTTTTTATGTTTCAATTTGTAGAAATCCATTCCATTAGCTAAAACTACCCACAAATCAGACATAAGCCTTCTCCTCCTTAAGCCCCCATGTAGCTTCTGTGCAACAACACCTTTAAGATTTTTAGAAGCCCTATTGTTTAATAGAGATTGTATTGCCCTAAAATCTGTAGAAGGCTGAAAGGTGCAAAATATGCCATCTTAAAATATGCCATTTTGGCATAGGAATTATTTTGAACTGAAGGCAATTGAAAGTTAGCAGATCCAGGGGTAGTTCTTTACCCTCCGCTTTCCTGCCTAAAAGGGCACACATTTCCTTTTGCAAAGGCACCTCCCCTCTCCTGTAGCAGGAAGAGGCAAGCAATTCTTATATCACCAAAGATGGAGAGTCAACACTAAGATGCATCTGCATAAACAAACCTTACTAAAATAACCTTAATCTCCATCATATATTTTCTAGTCACTTCCCCACAATTTATTATCTCTTGAAACCTAAACCCTCTTTCCTTTGTTAAAATGGTGGGTAAGACCCTGAGTCTAGTCACTTTGAGTTTCACTTATTTTTTGTGAACCCCCATGCAGGTAAAATATTAATAAAAATTTTTCTCCTGTTAATCTATCTTTTGTTAGTTAGGGAGGGTAGAAGAAACAATTTTCTTCCCTTAAAAATACTTTATCTGGTTGAAAGATTCTTTCTATACTTTTCTTAGGTCCTAACAAAGGGCTTAAAGTCATACCGTTGGGCTTATTTTTATTCTGAAAACATATTTTCTTGACTGCCGGAAGCCGGTCCATCCTTGCTGCTTGACACAGTAGCTGCAGGAAGAAACATCTGCACAGCATATGTTTCAAGGGACTTGGCGTATATGGCATACTGTTCTTATATGTTTGCTCTGTCTTGTCACACTCTACACATAGGATGTGCTTAATATGTATGTTTGCATAAATTAATGAATGAGAGGCTGTGGGAGTAATTCTGAGTATGTGACACGAGTGGCCCTGCTTTATAACTTTACAAAGGAAAACTCCAAGAAGAGAACAGAATATGATATTGGTTCCTCGTCAAACTGATGATATAACCTGGGTATTATTTAACAGCAAAGGAGGAAAGGAAAGACAGAGTAGATATGGTTAGAACCTTGGGTTGCGAAACCAGATAGACTGTAAATTCTGAATGCTATAAAACTTGGTTGGTTGGTGGGAGAGAGAATATCCCAAATCACACTTGTTGTTCTGGCATAATAATCGACAGTGTCTCCTTTCACCCTCAAAAGTGTCAGAAACTACAGAACCTAGAGACAGAAACTAGCGAGAGAACATGGCAAAAGATCCTGGACAGAACCTGGCTACAGATCTTGGCTGGAGAACCTAGACAGAACATGGCAGGAGAACCTGGCGACCGAACCTGGCTGGAGAACCTGGAGAACCTGGCTGGAGAACCTAGCGAGAGAACATGGCAACAGAACCTGGCTGGAGATCCTAACCAGAACTTGGCCAGAGATCATGGCTAGAGATCCTGGCTAGGCTGCTGATCAACTGAATGCTGCCTCCGTGTCATTCCTTCTTCGCCGACTCCGTCCACACCTTTGGGGACCCCTGGACCTGTTTGGGTTGGACCCCAACACTTGACAGTGCCCTGGATTTGATCTTTGCTCAGAGGTCTTCTCTTATTTTGAAAATCCTTTACTTAATCGGTTGCTCCTGGTACACACCCCAACCCCGGGGACCGGGCTTGCAACATAGGCATGTGCCCTGACAGGGAATCAAACCAGCAATCTTTAGGTGCACAGGATGATGCTCAACCAACTAAGCCACACTGGCCATGGTTACATTTCCTCTTAATTATACTTAAAAACTGAAGGGTGCATTTTTTAGTTCATCTTTATCCTTTCACATTTTATATAGTCAGGTAGAATAAGTTGGTGGCACCTTTAATACCCTGTCCAGATTACTGAATTTATTAAGTACATTTCCTATTTTCCACATGACCTCAGATGACAGTGTTGCCAAAAGCTCTGCCAATACATAACAAATATCTTCTTTCCTCAGCTTCTGATAACATTTCCCTCACTTTTTTTTTTTTTACCATCAGCTTTCCCAATGCCTGTCTGGCTTGTCATCCAGTCCCCAAACAAATACCACATGTTTTAGCCATTTTTAAGGCAGCAACCTCTTTCCAAGTACCAAATTCTGTTCCTACCATTTATTACTGGGTAGCAAACTACCTCAAAGCTCAAGTAACTGTTTTAATGTGTTAATGGATTCTGTGGGCCAGCAATTCAAACAGGGAATAGTAACTTTCTTTTTTAAAAATATATTTTTATTATTGATTTCAGAGAGGAAGGGGGGGAGAGATAGAAATATCAATGATGAGAGAGAATCACTGATTGGCTGCCTCCTGCATGACCCCCACTGGGATTGAGCCTGCAGCCTGGGCATGTGCCCTGACCAGAATCGAACCATGACCTCCTGGTTCATAGATCCACACTCAGCCACTGAGCCACACTGGCCAGGCAGTACCTTTCGTTTGTCCACTATGTCTGAAGCCTCAGCTAAGAATTCCTGAATGGCTGGGGGCTGGAATCACGTGGAGGCATCTTTATTCATGAATCTGGCACCTTTTCTGAGATGACTCAAAGACTAGGCTCATCTGGAG
Organism: Myotis brandtii; assembly: GCF_000412655.1. Taxonomy (NCBI): domain Eukaryota; kingdom Metazoa; phylum Chordata; class Mammalia; order Chiroptera; family Vespertilionidae; genus Myotis; species Myotis brandtii. The sequence goes on along the minus strand of NW_005369552.1, from coordinate 635,315 downwards.
CTCTCAATGGGAGTCTCTACACTTGGTCTCTACAGGTAGCTTCCTCACAGCGTAAAGGCCACAGGGTAGTCAGACTTCTTACAGGGTGGCTCAAGGTCCCAAGAGCACGGCCTTTAATCACATTGAGTCACTTCCACCATATTAAATTGGGCCAAGCAGCCATACACTCATACGGATTCAAGGAGGGAAGACATAGACTCCATTTTTTTATGGGAGGACTGTCAAAAATGTGTGGTCATGCTTTAAAATAGCCATTGGTACACACATGTATTTATATATGTGTGTGCATAGAACACAGACTGAAAGAAAACATACCAAAATACAAATGATTAAGAAATAATCACTGCGGTGTTATTAGGGGCATTTATTTAATTTATTTTTTTGTTAATCCTCACACGAGGCTATTTTTCTATTTTTTTTTTTTTTTTTTTTAGAGAGAGTGAAAGGGAGGAGGAGAGACAGAGAGAAACATTGATGTGAAAAAGACACATTGATTGGTTGTCTCCCACATGCGCATCCTGATTGAACCTGCAACCGAGGTAGGTACTCTTGACAAATCAAGCCCAGGACCCCCAGTGGTCGGCAAACTCATTAGTCAACAGAGCCAAATATCAACAGTACAACGATTGAAATTTCTTTTGAGAGCCAAATTTTTTAAACTTAAACTATATAGGTAGGTACATTGTTATTAACTTAATTAGGGTGCTCCTAAGGCTTAGGAAGAGCCACACTCAAGGGGCCAAAGAGCCACATGTTGCTTGCCAGCCGCAGTTTGCCGACCACGGCTTTAGTCCATAGGCCAACTGTCTATCCACTGAGCCAAACCAGCTAGGGCATTAGGGGCATTTTTTTTCCTTTTTCTTACTCTTCTACATTTCTCAAATTTTCTATAATTACATTTATTTGCAATAAACAATTATTTTATGTTTTACTTTTTATTATGACAAATTTTAAGGACATTCAAAAGACAAATGGACTAACAAAGTCCTTGTACTCATCACCCAGACATAATACTGATAAACTCACTGCCAATCTTTCTTCATTTACATATTCCCAATATTCTAAATAAAATGCCAAATATCATATCCATTTATTTCTAAATATTTTAGAGTGTATCATTAAAAGATATGGGCACTTTTACCATTATCATACCTTAAAAACAGAACCTCTGTGCAGCCAAGGAAACCACAAACAAAATGAAAAGACAATCTACTGAATAGGAAAAAAATATTTGGAAATCATATATCTGATAAAAATTTAATATCCAAAATATATAAAGAACTCATACAACTCCATAGTAAAAAATCAAACAATCTAATTTAAAAATGGGCAAAAGACCTGAATAGACACTTCTCCAAAGAGGACATATAGATGGCCAACAGACATATGAAAAGGTACTCAATATCACAAGTCATCAGGCAAATGCAAATTAAATATATATATACTTTTTATTGATTTCAGAGAGGAAGGAGTGGGAGAGACAGAAACATCAATGATGAGAGAGAAACATTGGTCAGCTGCCTCCAGCACGCCCGCCACTGGGGATAGAGCCTGCAACCCGAGCATGTACCCTTGACTGGAATCGAACCTGACACTTTATCCACTGAGTCAAACCAGTTAGGGCCAAATACAAATTAAAACCACTATGAGACATCACCTCACACCTGTCAGAATGGCTATTATAAAAAAGACAAGAAATAGCCCTTTTGCCTAAGATCTTACCTAGGTAGTAATGGTAGCAGCTGCTCTCCGAGTTTCCCTGTGCCACCCAAGGACGACAATAAGCAGAAAGATACTGGAAACTTGGCCAAGAAAGACAAAGATCCAGTGAACAAATCTGGGGGCAAGGCCAAAAAGAAGAAGTGGTCCAAAGACAAAGTTTGAGACAAGCTCAATAACCTGGTCTTGTTTGACAAAGCAACATATGACAAGCTCTGTAAGGAAGTTCCCAGCTACAAGCTTATAACCTCAGCTGTTGTCTCTAAGAGATGGAAGATTTGTGGCTCCTTGGTCAGGGCAAGTTTCCAAGCATAGAGCTCAAGTAATTTACACCAGAAATACCGAAGGCGGGGATGCCTCAGCTGTTGGTGACGATGTATGAACAACAGGTCTCACCAACTGTGCATTTTGAAAAATAAAATGTTATTTTAAAAAAGAAAAGAAATAAAAAATGTTGATTGTGCAACTAAACATTGCTGTTTGCACACAAAAGTGTTGGTGAAGTTAGGGTTCCCTTGTGCATTGTTGGTGGGAATGTAGCTTAGTGCAGCCATTATGGAAAACAGTATGGAGGCCCTACAAAATAAAAATAGAATTACCATATTACTCAGCAATCCCATTTCTGGGTATGTATCCAAAGAAAACAAAAACACTAATTTGAAAAGATATATGCACCCTCATGCTCACTGTAGCATTATTTACAACTAGGGGCCCAGTGCATGAAATTCGTGCACTGGTAGGGTCCCTAGCAGCTGCAGGCTGCTGGCAGGGTACTCCATCCCTTCCCCTGACTGGCCCTGGCCCTGCTCCCTGGTCAAACTCATGGAAGAACTCCGGTCGAGGAGACAATTTGCATACTATGCTTTTATTATATAGGATAGCCAAGATATGGAAGCAATCTAAATGTTCATCAACGGATGAATGGATAAAGAAGATGTGATATATATGGAATATATATAATGAAATATTATTCAGCCATAAAAAGAAGCAAATCTTGGCATTTGTGACAACATGGATGGATGTTTGCCTGAGCTGGGGGTGGATGTGGGCAAAACGGGAGAAGGGGATAAAAAGGTACAAATTTCCAGTTATAAAATGAGTAAGACTTGGGATTATAATATACAGCATGGTGACTATAATTTATAATACTATATTGCATTTTTGAGTAGCCAGGATAGTAGATCTTGAAGTTCTCATTACCTACAAGAAACAAATTTTTATAACTACGTATGTGATGAATTTTAACTGGACTTATAGTGGTGATAATTTTTGCATTATATATAAATACTGAATCATTATGTTGTACACCTGTAACTAATATATAATGTATGTCAATCATACTGCAATAAAAATAGCAATTATTCCTTAATATCATTAAATATCTAGTTTGTGTTCAAAGTTACAATTGTCTCATAAGTCTTTTAAATGTTTTTATTTTATAGTTTTGTTTGTTTATACTAAAATACAAAGAAGTTTATAAATTATGACTGGGTGATATGTTTCTAATGGTTTTATTAATCTATAGTAGATATTGTCCTTCAATCTCTTTGTTTACTTTTAATCTTACAATTTATTTGTTGAAGAAAACAGGTTTGTTTGTCCCATGGAGTAGTCTACATTCTGGTTTGTTAGTTATATTATCAATATGTATATATTTCCTCTTTCTGAGATAAATGATAGTGTGCTATACAAATACAAAGTTGTTTTGAAAACACTTTTGTAGCAGCCAGAATTGCAGGTCTCCTAAGTTTAGTCAGGAGCTATATTAAAGAGGATCAGAAAGAAAAAGTGGTAGATAAAATAAAAAGCATAAAGAAATCCATGGATAATGGCATCAGGGAGAGAAAAGAAAGAAGGAAGCAAATATGTTGAAAAAACTATAAATTAATAATGAAAACAGTGAGAAGCATAAACAATAAGATGGAAGAAGGAGACGTTAGTTATATTAAATTCGTTTATGTGTTCATTCTTTTAATGAGTCATTTCCTATTTACTGAGCACCCGCTAAGCACAAGACACTATGTTGTGTATTATAACATTGATAAAACAACTAGGGAAAAGTCAGAATGAAAAAAGGAAATATTTGGAAAAGAAGTGTAACAATTCTTTATATAGTTCCCTGGACACTTGTTTGGCTTAGCACGTCCCAGAATTGGAGGCCAGGAAAGAGCGGGAGGAGTGGGATGCAGTAGGCTTTCATGAATGGTGGCCCTTTGGCAGAGCTGATATGAGCTGTGATGTCCATGCCTTACAAACCCTCTGGGGCAGAGTCTTTAGTTTCAGGTTTGAAAACTGGCATTTATAAGAAACAAATTTAGGGAATTTTGATAAACTTCTATTGATTTATTTTTAAAATATATTGATATTTTTCTTCCAAATGTCACAGTCATTGAGAAAACTACAAACCATCAGAAACAGACATTATTAGAAGTGAAAGCCCCACCATCAATCACTATTAAGTATCTTCTAAAATTTTATTCATATTATTCTTTTTTTCCTACTTGAAAACATTTATAAAGCTCTGAACAACTCTGACAAAAAATAATTTTTTTCTTTGGAACTTAGCTAATGATAGATAACTTTTTTTGAAAGAAGTAATTTGCCTAAGGTCACACAACTAGTAAAAGGTGGACGACGATTCAAACCGCAGTCTAACCTTTAGAGCACATGCTGTAAGGGCTTTTGAGGGCAGTGCTATAATCTGAATCACATATGTAATTTAAATTTTTTAGTAATTGATGCTAATATATTTCATTTCACCCAACATATCTAAATTATTATTTAAATGTGTAAACAATATGAAAATTATCAATGAGATATTTAATGTTATTTGTTTCATGCTGAGTCTTCAAAATTTGATGTGTATTCTGCACTTTCAGGGCATCTCAGTTTGGAATCACCACATTTTAGGTGCTCAGTAGCCACGTGTGGCTAGTGGCTACTCTATTGGTTGATGCAGGACTAGGGCGTTTGATTTGTTCATTCAACAGGTGCTTAGTGCAAGCCTACCACGTGCCAAGCTTCATGCTGGGTGCTGAAGAACCAGTGGTAAATGGTGCTTACATTGTAGTGAAGGAAGTGGAGGAAAAACAATAAGTGAAGTACACACCACATACAAAATAATGTTGAGACTGTGGCCATGATTATGAAAAACAAAAAAGAAAGAAAGAAACAGTGGTATGTAGAGAATTACTAGAGGGACTACTTCAGATAGGGTAGCTAGGAAAGGTATTTTTGCAGAGGTGATACTGGCATAGTGACCTGGGTAACAAAAGCAATGACAGCAACAGGCCTTTTACGTTGGAGCTTTTTATACTCCAAGTGCTGCTTTCCATACATTAACTCATTTTCTCTTCACAAAAATCTAATAGGCTGGGTCTGTTATTATCCCCATATCCCAGATAAGGAGACTGAAGTGGGAGACCTTCAGTAAACTGCCCAGGTTTACACCGTAACTGCAAAGGAGCCACTTAAACTGACCCGAGGGAGAAGAGCTGTCCAGGTAGATGAATTAGGGTGTAAAAGTCTCAGGGTGACCGTGGCGGGCTAAGGAATGGCTCTAACCATCTCCAGGTTCTAATCCCTGGAACCTGTAAATGTTGCCTTTTGGGGCCAAAGGGACTTTGCAGATATGATTAGATTATAGATCTTCAGATAGGAACATTATCCTGGATTATCTGGGTGGGCCCAATGTCATCACAAGTGTCCTTACAAGGGGGAGGAAGAGGAGGATTTGACCTCAGACTATGAAAGCAAGAGGTTGGAGTGATGGGAGAAAGGGCGGGGCGAAGGGATGCAGGTGGCTTCCAGAAGCTGGGAAGGCAGGAAGCAGACTCACCCCGAAGTCTCCAGAAGTAACACAGCCCTGCCGACCCCTTGATTTCAGACTTCTGACCACCAGAACTACAAGAGAATAAATTTGTATTGTTTTAAACCACTGTGTGGTCACTTGATGGCAGCAATATGGTAAATGCAGGAACTGCATGTGTCCTTTCTCCACACTCTTTCTGGCCTCCAGGTCTTTGCCTAGTGGTTCTTTGGCACCAACTCCCTCTCCTATCCCCTCCCCTTGGACTGTTTACTTCAAACTCTGCTACAATTTTCCTGAATCCCCCAGACTTGGTTTTTCCTTCCTCTATATTTTTTGAGCACTTTGTATAAACCAAGATATATCGCTTATGTTCCTATATTGCAATGTACCCTGTTACTTGTCTGAGTCTTGCTTTTGATGATGAACTTCCTGAGGGTAGGAAACTATATTTTGCCTCTTTCTATCAGCACAGGGCCTGGTAAATAGTAAGCAGTCCATTCAAGTTTATGGGATAAAAACAAACAGAAAAACACAATAAGGAATCACATCATATAAAGTTCCCAAAACAAAGGCAACACGTTCGGTCCCTGGCATTCTCTGGCCACGTTCTGACAGCCACAAAAGAATGGGGCAGTGTCCCAGGAAGACTTCTAGTTCCCTTCCCAGTCTGACCTTGAACTGTCCGGCCTGATGGATCCTAAGTCAGACAGCATCCCCAGGTACTGTGCAGTGTGACCCCACACCATTATTTCTGGTTTGCGGAGGTTCCTCAGATCTACCAATGATTAATGAGGTGAAGAAGGTTTTACCAACTTCTAAGAGCACACTGAGTTGTAACTTAGTACACTTGCTGCACTTTCTGTAGGAAAAGTGACAACAATGTAGTCAATGTTCTTTTAAAGCATGCACATTTTTTTCTCAAGAAGTTCAAATAAGAAAAAAAATGTAAAAATCATCTGTAATCCCTCTATTCAGAGTTAATCATTGATAACATTTTAGAACGTTTATTGTTAATTTTGAAAATGCTGTACTCCCATTGTAAAAATATAAACAATTCATAAGAACCTAAAGTAAAACATAAAGGAATGATGCCTGATTCCACTCCCCAGAGTTATCTACCATTAATATTTGGTTATAGTTTTGTCTAGCCTTTTAAAAAAAGACTATAAAACAACTCATAAAAAAAAATCACAAGATCTCAACAACAGCAATGGAAGCAAATAACACAATTCCACACAAAAAATCCCCCTAAAATTCACCTACTATAATCAACTTCTTTTTAAAAATCCTAGTCATGTGTTTTTTTAAAAATATATTTTGTGTTGACTTTAGAGAGGAAGGGAAAGGGAGAGAAAGATAAAAACATCAATGATGAGAGAGAATCATTTTGCCTTCTGGATTAGGAATCTAGTAAAGGTATTGAAGGGTTGCACGCTCCACACTGGGGATCATGGCAATCCGGCCCTTGACCAGAATTGAACCTGGGACCCTTCAGTAATTTTTAAAAAATATATGTTTTTATTGATTTCAGAGAGAGGATGGGAGAGAGGGGGGGATAGGAACAACAATGATGAGAGAGAATCATTGATAGGCTGCCTCCCACACTGACTGGGAATCAAACTGAGACCTCCTGGTTCATAGGTCGATGCTCAACCACTAAACCACACCAGTTGGGCCCTGCTCATGCTTTTTATGAAAAGCTAAACTAATCATGTGAGCGATGTGCTTTGTAACTGCTCATGAGCCCTGTGGGGCTCAGAGATTCAGTATGCAGTGTATGAGGACAATGGGATGGATGAGAGCTCACCCAATATTTTGTCAGCATTGTGTGGTTACCCTATCATTCCTGCATTTTATAAATGGTGAAAAAAACAAAGGTGAAAACCATCTTAATCCATCTTTATAGTGAGTGGCTGAACTAAGTAAAGAAACCAGAAGTCTTGAGTTCCTATTTCTGGTTTCTGCTCCCACTTCTCATCTCAAAAGACAGCTATGTGGCACTGTAAGTGATAGCTTGGATAAATAAATAGTATGCATGAAGTGATTTTATTTAATCTCCAAGGTTAAACAAAGTTCAAAGTGAAGCCATAGAGTTTACCTGTCAATATAGCCTTCATTGTGACTATTTTCAAGAATATAGACTTTGTGGCCAATTTATTTTCTTTAAACATACTCTATGCATACTTTCCAGAATCAGCTACTGCACTGGTCTTGAAAAAGTAACTTCCTTACTTCTGCAGAAATTGGTTGCATTTGCGAAACAGGTAAAAAGGTTAACATCTAAAATGAATTTTGTATTTGCCTATCGACTTTCATGATAGTGCAGAAGATATGAAATTCACAAAGTGAGAATGTCACAGTTCAGCTCTACCCTTGGATTTTGCTTTTGGGAAATATTTTTACCATCATCTTCTTGGATGTGTGATAGCAGTGGAAGCCCAGCAGTTTCCAGACCTCTGTATTACAACCATGGTGACACGACTTTGAGCCCAAAAGTCTAGCCGGCAGCATGCTTTTCAGTGATTTTGTAAATATCAAATCACCATTTACTTGAAATGCCTCAAGTGGTTTCTACTTTCTATACTGAATCTTTTCAGGTAAAAAAATAAATAGAATGCAATTGTTGCCCTTATGCAACTTACTGTTAGGGGAGACAGACAAAATTTGATTAAGAATCTAGAAAAGGTATGGATGGAAAAGGTGCTGTGGGGGGAAAGAGTGAGAGCATGGTGTGGTGAAGGGGCATTTCAGTTATCTGTGCCACAGAGCAAACCACCCCCAAACTTAGGGGCTCATTTTTTTCACTTTTGTGGATTGACTGGACAGTTCTGTTGGTCTCATGTCCTGCAGTAAGATGGTGACTGTGGCTGGAGTTTTCCGGAGGCTCATCTGGGACCCTGGGTTGGTGGGCCTTTCTCCCTCCCCATGTTTTCTTAGAGCCTCTCCTCTCCAAGCAGCCTCTTCATGTGGCACTCCTCGTAGTCTTTCCAGCACGGTGGCTGGGGTTTTGACATGTAGTCTGGGGCTCCCCCAAGCACACACATGGGTCTTCCTAAGTGTTTGGCCCAGAACCAGCACAGCACCAGTTTTGCTTCAGTTTCCTGGTTGAAATGAGTCACAGGCCCAACCCAGATTTCACATGGATAGGGACTACACAGATGTGGATACTAAGAGGCATGCTCCATTGGGGGCTGTCTTGGAAACTAGCTACCACGGAAGGACACTGCGGAAGTTGGGATGTTTCCTGGAGAACATCCAATGACTGATGAGGTAACAGACTTGATTAGAAGATCCAAAGCCTAGCATAGCTATTACTCCATAAATGTTAATGTAAAGAATAATGGAAGAAAAGAAGGAAGGAAGGATAACATAGGAAGTATAAGTTGGTGGGCCCGTCTAGCTAGAGGCAAAAGAACATTGTTTAGTGGCAGTACACTGGGCTTCAGGACCTGCATGTCTGGGCTCAAGAAGGCAGAGGTCTGAGAGTCCAGGCTGGGGAACTTAACTTGACCCTTCAGACTATGGAGGCTACTGACCAGTTTTAGGTAATGGAGAGGCACTGATCATATCCACATACAGAAAGAGCTCTCTCTGGCCTAAGTGTGGGGGTGGCCTGGGGAAGATGGTGCTAGAGATGAGACCAGTTAGGCTGTTGCAGGGACCTGGTGAGGAAGCAAGAGAGTGTTTGGAAAAGCTGGGGCCAAGGGGAAGCAGAGGAGGACACAGACTGAGGGAGTCCTGAAAGAGAGAATGAACAGATCCAATAGTCTGTGATTTGTGATGTGACCAAAGGGTTTGAATACATATGAGGACATTTACCTTAGCTGCATTTTCCTCCATACATTTATTATAAAATAACACATTATGTGAATATATATATATATATATGTATGTATATGACTTTAAAATAAACACAACATAAGAAATAGTATGTTCCCAAACTTTGTGATATAAAACGAATGTGAACTTTGTGCTGCTAATGGAGTAAACTGCCACTACCAGAAGCACTGCCAGGCTCTCCCTGAGGGAACAGGAAGCTGAAAGAAAGAAACAAGTCCTTCCCCCAGCCTTCAGCTTCCAAGCCTCCTCTAGTGCCTCCTACAAATCCCAACCAGTAGCAAGTTGTCAAATGAGAAATGTACTAGTTTTCAGTCTCAGCTCAGCTCCCACATCGTAAAGGAGAGCTCTGAAGGGTGGGTTTGAGGCTGATAAATAAGAGCTCAACAATCATATCTGGATGTAAAAGTATTTGACATGAGCTCCCTTCTCCTCCCTCCCCCAATTTCTCTTTCATTTCTAGCTCAACTTTCTCCCTCCAAATAGGATTGAGTTAGTTTCCAGTAAAGGCACATACTGAATAAGACATTTAAACCAAAAAAGGTTTAAAATAGATAAAGATCATGCACATTCAGAACAGTGTTTTCAAAACTCTGTAGGCAACCAAAGTAAAAATATTATGACTTCTTAGACATAGACACATATAACCTAAAAAAGTTTCCTGAAGGAACCCTTATCCTCACTATGCGTAATGCACTCTGATATTTTCAATTTTATTTAATTTTTAAAGTCTGATAATGCCCGATGGGTGTGGCTCAGTGGTTGAGCATTGACCTATGTACCAGGAGGTTACAGGTTCGATTCCCGGTCTGGGCACATGCTGGATCCCCAGTGTGGGGCGAGTAGAAGGCAGCTGATCAATGATTCTCTCTCATCATTGATGTTTATATATCTCCCTCCCTCTCTGAAATAAATAAAAAAAATATTTTAAAAAGAAAGATAACAATCCACTGAACTGACTTCATTAGTTACTAATAGGTTGCAACCTACTGTTTGAAAAACACAGATTTATAGAAAGGGGAGGTCCAGTATTTTATAATTATATAGAACATTTGGGATCTATTTTTCTATCAGAAAGTACTTTCCACATACATTATTTTATTTAACCCTGATAACAATCCTGTGAAGTGGGTTTACTAATGAGAAAAGGGATTTAAAGATACCAAGTCATTTGCCACATAGTTCAGAAGGGTGATTAATGGTGAACACAGAACTGGAAGTCAATTTTTCTGACTAAAAATCTCAGCCTCCCTCAATATGCTATGTCAGGATGAGAGACATAGTTCAGCTCTAACTGAATAGGAATTTTAGTCTTGAGCTTTCTGATAGACAAAGCAGACCACGGGTTGTGTAGCACTCTGTCTGATTTCCATGTTCATGTCCTTATTTGGCCAGAGACCCTTCTCTTTCTCCTCCACTGGATCTGAAGACAAATTGGCAGCATGAATGTTGGTTTGTGTTTTACCAAAATCTGTTTGTGTCTCTGTCCAGAGAAGAAGTAATCTGCTGTAGAAACTTCTGGTCTAGAAAATTAGGCTTTCAACGTGAACAAAAATAAACCATGAACTTGTTTATTGCAATAAATTCAATTTCATAGACTTTTCAATATTAAAAAAAGTTGAGTGTTATTTTGTACATTTTATTGGGGTCTAGAGCTGCTCAAGTAGAAATAGTTCCATGTAATATATCAATTTCAAATTGACAGTATTTCTAGACATATCTAGAGGTGTGAAGCTTCTGAATTTTTTAGAGCATGTATAAATAAGAGAAATGATTTTCAAATTCCCCTTCCATTAGAATTCAGACTAATTTAGAATTCAGAAAAATTGTACAACTTATTTAAACAATAGACAGAAGAATTATTGTTACAATCTTTGTTGTGTGATGGTCACTAGATGTGAGAGCTCAGTGTGTTCTGTAATGCAGACAGGAATCTTGCATGCATGCTGATGATATGGCATATACAGGGTGTCCCCAAAACAGGTATACACATTTTAACAACTGATAGCTCAATTAATGCTTCTTTCTTTTCAGCCAGACTAAGCTTTGAACAAAGAATATTTATCCACTAAACATTTTTATGGGGATACATTAAAGATAAAGTTTATGGAACAAAACCGGCAACAGTTGATGAATTGAGGGTGCAGAAATACCAAACGAAATAATTCTTGATGCTTGCAATTCCATTGTTTTGGGTTATCAGCAGTCCCTGGACCAGAATGGTCATTTGTTTGAAAACAGGTGTTGACAAAAAACAAAACAAAACAAAAAAACACATGCATTCATTTCTGTAGATGCTTTTAAATTTTAAAAATGAAGTGTATGCTAATAAACCTGACTTTATAATCATCCAAAGTGTGAATACATTTTGGGGGACACCCTCTGTTTAAGGTGTTCATATGCTCTGTGTGGAATGATTTGAAGCAATTCAACTTGAAGTTGAATTATAAAATGTTTTATAAAATTATAATAGGCTAGTCAGCGGTGGGCAAACGATCCGGCCCGTTTGAAATGAATAAAACTAAAAAAAAAAAAAAGACCGTACCCTTTTATGTAATGATGTTTACTTTGAATTTATATTAGTTCACACAAACACTCCATCCATGCTTTTGTTCCGGCCCTCCGGTCCAGTTTAAGAACCCATTGTGGCCCTCGAGTCAAAAAGTTTGCCCACCCCTGGGCTAGATCTATCTATGTTTTCAAAGGCCATGACATTTTGTTTATAGGGAAAAATAATTTTAGTGAAACAAATAGTAATAGCATTTTATTATGCCCATTCTAGCTCTTGATAGCACACTTTAACACGAGAACCTGGCATTGGGGAGTTATCACTAGGTAGCCCAAGACATACACATCAGCCAGTCACTTTCTCTCGTAGAACAGCTGTTGGGAGCCACTGTTTACAGAGCGTGACCTCCCTTCCTCCCCAGAGTTGTCTGCAGGTCCCTTCCCAGCTCCACTCCAGCTGCCCAGGGAGCAGTTTCCTGAACGGAGTCTGCACCACTTTCTTTGCTGGGAGGCCTTTGTGCTTCCTGCTGCTCTGCCTCAGTTTCCCATTAGATGTTTTGCTCCAACATCTAGCTTGTCAGCGTTGGGTTTGAGTAAAATTTGGTTCAGTGTCAACCCAGAATTTTTCCTCTTTTGACCCTTCCTCAGGAGGGTTTCTATGAAAGACTTCAATTTTGAACTTGTTTCTTAGAAAGAAAAAAAAATGAAATCCTTCATGTCAGCTTCTACCGAAGTTCTAACCTATGTTTTCTAAAGACAGCTTTTCCTGCGTTAAACATGTCAACACAAAGACCTGAGGCAGCTACCTGAAGAGATGGTTTGCACGGCAGCAATGTCATTAGACACTTGAGAGATGGCCGTCCTGAATGCACTGAACGGAATTGGCTGAAGGAGAGGATGTGGAGAGGGTGACAGCACTAGATGAAGGGGCCAGAGTATTCTGGGAAATCAAAACCAACTGTCTTTGTTGTTCAAAAGGAGAAATTTGGGGAACCCAACCGACTCCTATTTACTCTGGTAAATTCGCTGATAGCCAATCCAATCTCCATGACCCGGCTTTTTAAAAATTGTGAGCGCTCCCCGCAAGCACCGCACAGAGTGGAAGCCCAATAAATGCTGCTGAATCCATTCAGACGCTGGTCTGAAAAGTGCCAGTGAACTCACCGTATGGAACCTGCTAACAAACGATAGGCTGAACCTGAAACAATCAGCATCTCCCAGATGTTATTGCAACGTATGGTTTTAACTTTTTAAAAATCCTCACCCGAGGATATGTTTTTATTGACTTGAAAGAGAGAGGAAGAGAGAGGGAGAGAGAGAGAAACATCAATATGAGAGAGAAACATTCTGCACGCACCTCAACTGGGGTTGAACCTGCAACCTGGGTATGTACCCTGACCGGGAATCGAACCCGCGATTCCGGGACTTTTCCGTGTATGGGATGACGCCCCAACCAACTGAACCACACCGGCCAGGGGTGCATTTAGGTTTTAAGGTGAGAAATTCTTTAGTCAACCTACAAGGAGAAACATATCGCAAAAGAAAAGGCGTGTTGCTGCTGTTTTGCCCGCGCCATTGCGGGCGCTGTTCGGTGCCACATGATCACAAGGAGTCAGTCCCGCAGCTCAGGGTCCCGCCCGCGCCGGCCAGGCGCTCCCGGGTCTCCGATCCCCGCTCCCACTCTCTCGGCGGCTTCTGTGGGAGAGGGAGTGTGGCGGGGGCCC
>NW_005369552.1:620878-621209 GCF_000412655.1 Myotis brandtii | reverse complement strand
GCAGAGCTGGATTCATAGCCTGAGCATCGTCCTCTCCTCCAGGCCGCCTGGCCAGCGGGGCTTCGCTCTAGGCTGCCTCCCCAGGGTCCCCCTGGAAGGCCGGCCTGTCCTCGCAATACCACCTCCCCAGCACCCTACCCTGCCTACTGCGTCGAGCCGCGTAATAAACGCTTCAAACACACCGTCTAATTTCATCCTCGTTCTGAGCCCATTGTGTGGAAGAGGCAACGGGAGAGCTCAGTGCCGAGCGGAGGCTGAGAGGCCGGCCGGCAGCCTTCTCCGAGGGAGGCGCGGGCAGCCCAGAGAGCAGCCCAGGGAGCCTTCAGGGAAT
>NW_005369552.1:618267-620849 GCF_000412655.1 Myotis brandtii | reverse complement strand
CCCAGTCAGCACCTGCGCCCTCCCCACCCCGGCCGCCACCACTCCTCCCGGGGCCGAGGAACCCTGGAATCCGGGAGGAGAGGCGGCGCCTGGCCAGCAGCGCGCTACACCTCGGTGGGACGGAGCCCCCGGAGGACAACGGGCCTGGAACCCAGAAACCTCCTTGGCCCACCTCCCCCACCCCGAGGACCAAGCTCGGCTCCTCCTCGGGGGACTGCTGAGCCCCAGCTGGCCCTCCGGGCTGCTCAGCATCCCCCTCCCTAGTGTAGGATGAAGACATCTCTTACCTGGGGAAGGTCATGCGGGAAATCAAAGGAGGTTATTTCGGACGAAGTGCGCAGTTGAGAGCAGGGGTTATAACTACGGTCACATCAACAGCGATAGCGTGGGGATTTGTCAAAGGAAAGGCCCCTCCGTGGCATTAGACCAGGACAATCTCTGCAGCAGCATCCCTCCCCCCTCCCGAAAACAATGAGGTTCATAAAACTAGAGTGACGTTGTGGAGGGAGAGCTACTTTCCAGATACTGAATCAAGCGCTTCACATGAACTCTCTGGTTTAACAATTCACCTCCACTTCACAGATGAGGAGACTGACACAGGGAAGTTGCATAATTGCATGGGGTCATGGGCCAGTATCACAAAGTGCGAAGGCACACTTCCTGGACTCCGGAGTCCAGGGGGTCGGCTGAGGGGTGGGGAGGCTGCGGTTTGAGGGCCGGCTCCCCGTGAGGCCTATCACTGATGAGAAAGTTCCCCTTTCTGATCCACCCCTTTTCTTTTCCACCAAGGGGTGAATGATTCGATTTCTCTCAGAAACAATAACAACAAAACAAAAATAAAAGCAAAACCCAACCACTAACACAAACAAGTCCCGTGTCTTTTTGCAAAAGAGAATACTGGGAGCCACTCCTGGGAGCCAGTCCAGGGTCCCCCAGGGTGGGAGGGCTCAGACAGGTGAGAACTGCAGGCGGAGCAGGAAGGCCCAGGCCAGTTGTCCTGAGCACCACACTCTGGCCCTCAGGCTCCAGGGGTGGGGACTCTCCCAAGCAGGACTCTGAGGTGAGCTAAAGGAAAAGGCCTCTCCCAGACCAGCTCCTAGGGAAGAAAGAGGAGACCCAGCCAAAGCTCTGACCAGTTCTGCCGCTACCCAACCACACTCCCACCCTCAGGCCTCTGGGCTATCTTACTGACAAAATCCATCTTGAGCAGTGACTCTTAAGTTAAAAATGAAACAAAACAAAACTGAGAATCCACATGCTAACACACGTCCCCAACCCCAAACCCAACTGTGGTGTTTCTTAAGTATGGGTTCTTCCCTAGTTAGTACCAAAAAGATGCACGCTGCTTTAATTCTTAAAATGAAATGGAATCATTACACCATAATGAAGGTTGGATATAAAGCAATGGAATCAGTTTTCGTCTTTTCCCACGTTATCCGTATTTATTAAGCATTTTCCACAAACATCACCTGCATGCAAGGCTCAGACACTCAAACCAAAACTGACCTGGAAACCATAGACGTATTTGTTAAAAAACTGTTAGGTAGTTTTACAACATTAAATAAAAATAACCAGTTTCCCAAACTCCTCAACCACATGCGTTTTTATCATTTCTAAAGATGTGGAAATCACATTGGCTTTGTGACTACATTCCAA
This sequence comes from Myotis brandtii, assembly GCF_000412655.1. Lineage (NCBI taxonomy): Eukaryota > Metazoa > Chordata > Mammalia > Chiroptera > Vespertilionidae > Myotis > Myotis brandtii. Next base: position 619,193 of record NW_005369552.1, on the reverse strand, counting down.
GGAGGGTCAGGCCACCATGCTTGCCTTCCACACAGCCTCCCTGCCCTGAGACCAGTAATTAAATGCACATCGAAATAGAAAGCTCACCTGTGGGTCTATCTTTCTCCCCTAAACTCCTCGCTCCAGGCCTCTCACTCTCTGCTCTCTCTGAAGTGTTGGACCAAGGGGGTATACAGGGACTCTTGCTCTGCCCCCATACCCTAGCCCTGCTGCTACCCAGTTTCCCTTTCAAGATGTCTTCTTCAGAGGGAAGAGGTGCAGGTTGAAGAAAGGATGTGCGCTGGGGATGTGGCTGTGCTAAGCAGATTAACAAAGAAAGAGGAGGAAGAGAAGGAGAAGGGGATTGGATTATTTAGGGGCATCTATTTCACTGGGTCTTTGACACCTCCTTTCAATTATTTCTAAAATGTTAAGGCAGAAACCTGAATCAAAATGGCTCTGTTTCTGGGCAGATAATAGCATCCATTTAGCTGCCTGCCATGTGTTGGAGAGGGTTCCAATTAGTACAGTTTTTCCTTTTGAAGAGTTGGTTTCTCTAAAGAGGTGCTTGGTTATGGAGTGCTGGGACCTGCGCAATAGTGGCAGCCGCCGAGGCCGATTCAACATCACCAGAGGAGGCCTCAGATTTACGGAAACCTGTCCCTTCTTCCGGAAGGTCAGCCAGCGCTACCCACCGGCCCCCACAGGCCCGTGCCCCCAGGAGCGCTTCTCCCCTCCAGTCAGGGTGGGCGCCGCAGTTCCGGCCCCAGCAAACCGCCCGGCCAGTGGTCCTCGCCGGGGCCCTAGGCCCGCTCCCTCCTCTGTGAGTGGTCGGTGCCACTGACAAGGAAGAGACCCCGCTTCTCACCGATGTTCCTGCGGCCGCAGGGGTGCGACACTGGAGGGCTGCGGCGACGCACTAAGGCCTGGGGGCAACCGGCCTTCTC
>NW_005369552.1:614936-618190 GCF_000412655.1 Myotis brandtii | reverse complement strand
TCACCTCCCAGTCCTGCTCCGGCTCCGTGTCCCCGCCACTCCCGGCGGCTGTCCCGCAGCCGCGCTTCTTGTCCTCCTCTTTTTTCCACTTCATGCGGCGATTTTGGAACCAGATCTTGATGTGTCTCTCGGTCAAGTTCAGCATGACGGCCAGCTCTACCCTGCGTGGCCGGGAGATGTACTTGTTGAACAGGAACTCCTTCTCCAGCTCCAGCAGCTGCGCGCGAGTGTAGGCCGTGCGCGTCCGCTTGTTCTCCTCGGGTTCTGCGGAGTAGGCACTGCCTGCGGGACACAGGACATGAGAGTGTGCTTCCCTACCCTGGCTGCCTTCTGCGGGAGGGGAGTGAGGGGGGGGTCCAAGGCTCTTACTGACACTGCGGTGGGCTCTCTCAACAAGTGGTTCTTGAACGGGTTCCCTTAACTTGTGTATGTATTGATGCTGATTGAAATGTGCATATTAGATTTCTAAACCAATTTGATCCTACAAAGGCAATAAAATGACTGTAATACAGAACTAAAAAAAAAAACTTTCTGCCAATGACCCACAAGAAAATACATTTCAGGACCACTACCTAGTTCATACAGATATATAACTGACACAAACACTTTCAGGACATAAAACCAACTTTTACCACATACAATGCTATCTAATTTTTCCTATTGATTACTATTTCATTTTTTCAAAGAAAGATCTCAACCCAGTACATTGATTTCATTACCCACTAACAGGTGCAACCCTCAGTTTGAAAAACCTTTGACTAATAAAAATCTGAAAAAAAAAAAACTTTCTGCCAATGACCCACAAGAAAAATACATTTCAGACCACTACCTAGTTCATATAACTGACACAAACACTTTCAGGACATAAAACCAACTTTTACCACATACGATGCTATCTAATTTTTCCTATTGATTACTATTTCATTTTTTCAAAGAAAGATCTCAACCCAGTACATTGATTTCATTACCCACTAACAGGTGCAACCCTCAGTTTGAAAAACCTTTGACTAATAAAAATCTGAAAAACCTTGAGTTTATATAACAATATCCATATATCCATATATTGTTATATCTGACCACAGTTCTCTGTATAGTTGTAGAGAGGGCCAGGAAATTTTCTGTAATTGTCCTCATTTTAACTTCGTCCGGGCCCCTGTCCTAGAAAAGAAGGGAAACTATTTTGGGCCTCTAAGAAGGTCGCTGTCAGCCTCCGCCTAGGTCTGGACCCTAAATCCTGGTTGAGGGGCGGCGCAGAGGCCTGCACTGAATCCTGTTTGGGACTGGAGGGGATGGGGTGGCTCAAGGGCTCCCAGTTCTAAGCCGGTGAGAAGCAGCAGTCCGGCCTGACCCTGTGGATTAGCTCACAACTGGTGTTTGCGGCCGCGCTCCTCGAGGTCCTGGGCTTTTCCTTTCTATTCGAGATCCTGCCTGCACGCGGGGCTGTGGACTCTGTTGGGGCAAGTTCCACCGAAACGCTGGGAAGAGGCCTAACTCTGTCCTTGGGCAGAGTATGAAACGTTTCTCCCGTGACTGTTGGCTAGGCCTTAGGGAGCTGAAAGGCTGGTGTGCGTGTCTGTGGAGGAGGGTTAATGACACCATGGAACCTGCCGGGTTTCCCCCGGGCTAAGCGTTGGCTCCCAGCAGCCAGGGCAGAGGCTCGGCCTGAGTCAGCGAAGGACGCTTGCTCGCCTCAGGGCATCTCTGGGTCTTGCACTCCCAAGCCTTCCTTGGCCTGGGAGGGAGCGTGGAGGAACATTTAAAGCATTAAAAAGGCCCTCCGGGGTCTCACATTCCACCCACACCCTCCAGGGCCCCTTCTGCCAGAGGCGCTGTGAAGGCTGCGCTGGGCGCTACCCCAGGAGACAGACGCTAGGAGAGTTGGCAGGAGATGGAGGTGGAGGTGGAGGCTGTTGTGCTGTTAGTGGGAAATGGCAACAGGAGAGCTGGCCAGTGAGGCTGAGACAGTTCACTTTTTAGGTCAAGTTCTTCGGAAGTTCCTGTTGTTGGTATTCATATCTGTGTTACGAATAAAAGCCCTTGGGTCATCCTGCCCTCCCAGGGGCGTGGAACCCCAGGCGGAGTGGGCAGGCGGGTTCACAGACCCTGGAAGTTTGGCTCCTTTGAAAGTTTCCCCTGGAAGGACCCCCACCCCAGGCAGCTTCCAGGAAAGAGGGGTCCGGGCCCCTTCCCAGCAGGCTGAGCCTGCCAAGGGCCAGAGGGCGAAGGCAGAGGCCCCGCCAGCCCCGAAGCTCCAGCCTGGGGATGCCACCTTCCCGGTCCCTCGCTGCCCCGACAAGGCTGCCGATTTTCCTTCGGGTTTTACTTTCTGGCTTCTTGGGCCCCTGGAGCCCAAGCTGCACCAGAGCGAGGGGGACACTCCTGCGGGAGGAGGGAAGGGATGTGGCCCACCTCAGGACCTCCCTCGCCCTTTCCGGAGGAAGCCGCCGGGAGCGCGGGGAAGGCCAGAAACTGTGCTCCCAGCGCCCTTCGGGAAGGGAGCCCTGGAGGGAGCACAGCTCCCGCAGGAGACTACGGACTGAGACCCCCACCTCCCCCCCATAGAAGGACGCGGTCCTCCTGCCTCCCCGAGACTCCGGCCCCTGGCCCGGCCGCAGGGAAAGTGTGTGCAGAAGCGGCGGTTTCGCCGGAGGTGGGAAGGTTGCGGCTGAGTGGGGGCCCTGTCCTGCCTCAGGACCCGCCCCGGCCTCACACTCAGCTTTCAGAAAAAGTGAACTAGGAGAGGCGAGCCCCGAGGACCCCGGGCGAGCCCGGACCCCCCAAAGCCCTGCTTGGCTGGCCAGGGTCAGGGTCAGGTAGGGCCGGCCAGACTCCGGGATGGGGGAGGGGCGCCAGCTGAGTCTCTCCCCCTACTCTCCTGAGTTGGGAGGAAAGAAAAGTCAACTATTTGCAGTGCAGGTGTGACCAGAAGTGGCTGCGACACGATAACATTGTGTGGCGGGGGCGGCACAGGCCGCGCCGGAAATCTCGGCAGGTCGGGGCGGGGAAGGAGCCCGGGCTGCTCGGCTCTTAGCCTCCGGCTCCAGGGAGACTTTCTGCTACCGCCGCGGCCCGGGCCCTGCTCCCAGGGCTCCCTGTGCCTGGCCTGGCTGTGCGGAAAGAGCATCTCCTTCCTCAAACGGACCTCCGGGAAGCAGCGCGGGAGACCCCTTCACACGCTTCTGTTTGGTCAAAAGTGAACTTAGCATCGCAGGCGCCTGGCCCAGCTGCCTGGCTCCTAGGTGAGCGGCGTCCTC
>NW_005369552.1:614067-614565 GCF_000412655.1 Myotis brandtii | reverse complement strand
GGCCAGGCGTAGGCTGTCTGGGAGCAGCGCTGGGCGCACTGGGCTCCCGGAGTTCAGTGTAGGGGGGGGGGGATTTAAGCTCCCAGTAGGAGAGCTTAGAAGCAAAGACGCCCCAAATAGGACTAGAAAAGCGCGTCCGTGCGGTATGGCCTTGTTGCTCCCTGTGTACTTTACTCCGACCCCGGCTTATCCGTAGGGGCTGGAACAGGAGCTCGGAGAGGTCCTGCGGAGTGATCGGAGGTAGGGGCAGCCGGGAGAGAGGGTGAGGACAGAGGGGCCGGGTCCTGGCTTACCTGCCCACTGGCCTTTCCACGCGTGAGCCTTGGTAGACTTCATCCATGGGAAAGGCAGCTGGACGCGGCTGGGCTCCTCCAGGGCGCCAGGCACGGCTGTATCCGGGAAAGGCCCGGAGGGCGGGTGGGGGAGCGCGAGCTGAGCAGGGAGATGGTGGTGGAGGTGTGCCACCGTGGGGTCCTCCGCGAGGGGGGGCACCTCGTA